>NW_027591096.1:0-116546 GCF_964213995.1 Mustelus asterias
GGTGTATAAAATTATGAAAGGCACAGATAGGGTGAACAGTGGGAAGCTTTTCCCCAGGTCGGCGGTGATGTTCACGAGGGGTCGTAGGTTCAAGGTGAGGGGGGGAGGTTTAACACGGATACCAGAAGGACGTATTTTACACAGAGGGTGTTGGGGGCCTGGAATGTGTTGCCGGGCAAGGTGGTGGAGGCGGACACACTGGGTACGTTTAAGACTTCATAGAATCATAGAAACCCTACAGTGCAGAAGGAGGCCATTTTGCCCATCGAGTCTGCACCGACCACAATCCCACCCAGGCCCTATCCCCACATATTTCTACCCTCTAATCCCTCTAACTTACACATCTCAGGACTCTAAGGGGCAATTTTTAACCTGGCCAATCAACCTAACCCACACATCTTTGGACTGTGGGAGGAAACCGGAGCACCCGGAGGAAACCCACGCAGACACGAGGAGAATGTGCAAACTCCACACAGACAGTGACCCAAGCCAGGAATCAAACCCGGGACCCTGGAGCTGTGAAGCAGCAGTGCTAACCACTGTGCTACCGTGCCGCCCTGTCTAGACTTATCTAGATAGCCACCTGAACGGAGTGGGAATGGAGGGATACAAAATAATGGTCTAGTTTGGACCAGGGAGCGGCGCGGGCTCGGGGGGCCGAAGGGCCTGTTCCTGTGCTGTATCGTTCTTTGTTCTTTGTTTTGTTCTTGATCATGGATAAAGATAGATCTGCTCCTCGGGTTGAGGTTCTAAACCGGAAAAAGGCCAAATTTGAAGAAATGAGAAAGGATCTAAAAAGTGTGGATTGGGAGAGGCTCTTCTCTGGCAAGGATGTGATTGGTAAGTGGGAGGCCTTCAAAGGAGAAATTTTGAGAGTGCAGAGCTTGTCTGTTCCTGTCAGGATTAAAGGCAAACTGAATAAGAATAAGGAACCTTGGTTCTCGAGGGATATTGGAACTCTGATGAAGAAGAAGAGAGAGATGTATGACATGTATAGGCAACAGGGAGCAAATAAGATGCTTGAGGAGTATAAAAAGTGCAAGAAACTACTTAAGAAAGAAATCAGGAGGGCGAAAAGAAGATATGAGGTTGCTTTGGCAGACAAGGTGAAGGATAATCCTAAGAGCTTCTACAGGTATATTAAGAGCAGAAGGATAGTAAGGGATAATATTGGTCCTCTTGAAGATCAGAGTGGTCGGCTATGTATGGAACCAAAAGAAATGGGGGAGATATTAAATGGGTGTTTTGCATCCATATTTACTAAGGAAACTGGCATGGAGTCTATGGAAATAAGGCAAATAAGTAGGGAGGTCATGGAACCTATACAGATTAAAGGGGAGGAGGTGCTCGCTGTCTCGAGGCAAATCAGAGTAGATAAATCCCCAGGACCGGACAGGGCATTCCCTCGGACCTTGAAGGAGTCAAGGTCCGAGGGAAATTGAAATTGCAGGGGCCCTGGAAGATATATTTAAAATGTTGGTATCCACGGGTGAGTGGCTGGATGATTGGAGGATAACTCATGTTGTTCCGTTGTTTAAAAAAGGCTCAAAACGTAATGCGGGAAATTATAGGCCGGTAAGTTTGACGTCAGCAGGAGGTAAATTAATGGAAGGAGTACTAAGAGATAGGATCTACAAATAATTGGATAGACAGGGACTTATTAGGGAGAGTCAACATGGCTTTGTGCGTGGTAGGTCATGTTTGACCAATCTATTAGAGTTTTTCGAGGAGGTTACCAGGAAAGTGGATGAAGGGAAGGCGGTGGATGTTGTCTACATGGAATTCAGTAAGGCCTTTGACAAAGTCCCACATGGGAGGTTAGTTAGGAAGTTTCAGTCGCTAGAGAAACATGGAGAGGTCGTAAATTGGATTAGACATTGGCTTAATGGAAGAAGCCAGAGAGTGGTAGTGGAGGATTGCTTCTCTGAGTGGAGGCCTGTGACTAGTGGTGTGCCGCAGGGATCAGTGCTGGGTCCATTGTTGTTTGTCATCTAAATCAATGATCTGGATGATAATGTGGTAAATTGGATCA
The DNA here is from genome assembly GCF_964213995.1 of Mustelus asterias. Lineage (NCBI taxonomy): Eukaryota > Metazoa > Chordata > Chondrichthyes > Carcharhiniformes > Triakidae > Mustelus > Mustelus asterias. The sequence goes on from NW_027591096.1 coordinate 2,033, forward strand.
GCAAATTTGTTGACGATACAAAGATTGGAGGTGTCGTGGACAGTGAGGAAGGTTTTCACAGCTTGCAGAGGGATTTGCTCGCAAAATGGGCTGCAAAATGGCAGATGGAGTTTAATGCAGACAAGTGTGAGGTATTGCACTTTGGAAGGACAAACCAAGGTAGAACATACAAGGTAAATGGTAGGACACTGAAGAGTACAGTAGAACAGAGGGATCTGGGAATATAGATACATAATACATAAAAGTGGCGTCACAGGTAGTTAAAGCCGTAAAGAGTGCTTTTGGTGCATTGGCCTTTACAAATCAAAGTATTGAGTATAAGAGTTGGAATGTTATGGTGAGGTTGTATAAGACATTGGTGAGGCCGAATGTAGAGTATTGTGAGCAGTTTTGGTCACCTAATTACAGGAAGGATATTAATAAGGTTGAAAGAGTGCAGAGAAGGTTTACAAGGATGTTGCCGGGACTTGAGAATCTGAGTTACAGAGAAAGGTTGAATAGGTTAGGACTTTATTCCCTGGAGCAGAGACAAATGAGGGGAGATTTGATGGAGGTGTATAAAATTGTGATGGATATAGATAGAGTGAATGGAAGCAGGCTTTTTCCACTGAGGCGAGGGGAGAAAAAAACTAGAGGATGTGGGTTAAGGGTGAAGGGGGAAAAGTTTGAAGGGAACATCAGGGAGGGGGCTTCTTCACACAGAGAGTGGTGGGAGTGTGGAATGAGCTGTCAGATGAAGTGGTGAATGCGGGCTCACTTTTACCATTTCAGAAAGACTTGGACAGGTACATGCATGAGAGGGGTGTGGAGGGATATGGTCCAGGTGCAGGTCAGTGGGACGAGGCAGAAAAATGGATCAGCACAGGCAAGAAGGACCAAAAGGTCTGTTTCTGTGCTGTAATGTTCTATGGTTCTCGGTTCTAACAGACTGGGAATAGATCGGGGCAGGCTTTGAGGGCCGAAGGGCCTGTTCCTGTGCTTTATTGTTCTTTGTTCTGAGCCCACACAGGACACCCCCCCCCCCAGATCCTGTGTCTCATCCCACCATCTCACTTCAACCCTCTGTTTTGCTGTCAATGTCTGTATTTCCCTTACCCCCGCTCTAGATTTCTTTGTTCTGTAACTCTCCCCAACGCCCGACAATTAACTCAGTAAATCCTGCCCTGATTCAATCAACCAAAATGCATCATCTCGCATTTATCTAAATTAAACTTCATCTGCCATTTGTCAGCCCACAGGCCCAATTGATCAAGATCCCGTTGCATTCGGAGATAACCTTCACTGTCCACTATGCCACCAATCTTGGTGTCATCTGCAAACTTACTAACCATGCCTCCTAAATTCTCACCCAAATCAATGTAACACGGGACATGGAGAAATCAGACATTGGTATAGTTAATGCTGGTATTTAGCATCATGCTTCAACGCCGCTACCTTTCCCTGACCTGAAATAGATGCTCTATTCAGAAATTATTTAACACTCGGGTATTCCTGGAGGAACAGACGGACGGTGCACAGTGAAACTTTATGCTGTTGATGGCAGCCTAGAATCAGAAAGATTGAAGGAACTCACAAGGTCAATCCTATTTTTGATGTGAGTGGGGTGAGAAAGAGAGTGTTGAGGTGAAGGGGAATTTTGAGGTGAGAGGGTCAGTGTTGAGGTGAGGGGTGTTGCTGTGGACGGTGGGAGTTGAGGTGAGAGGCGGTTACTGAGGTGAGAGGGAGTGTGTTGATGTGAGGAGGGAGCTTTCAGATGAGAGGGGAACAACATGGTGTTATATCAATACACACTGATTCAACAAACACTCCCAGGATATTTACTGCAGGGATTAGGTGCGAAGTCAGTCTGTCCCCTCACTTTGCCGGCCAGAGTGCGGAGGGAACGGTGACAGCCCTTAAACACGGAGCAAACATCATCTGCAACATCCCATCAAACACTCCAATGTCAGCGACAGAGGTCCAGTGTCACCCCCCACCCCATCTTAACTGTGTGACCAGGCTCTCTCATGGCTGCTAAAGTGAAGGTTCAACTTAGTCAGGCAACCTTCAGGCTCGATATCCGTAAGCTTGCGCCCATCAGACATTTACAAGGATAAGCTGCCTCTACACTTCCCCATCAAATACCCTCATTGTAGATGCAGCACAGGCCCAGATACACAAACTATCTCCCTCTACACTGTCCAAACACGAATTTCCAGTGCAGGAATAGCAGAGGATGAGATACACAGTGTGTACAGGTGAGAGGGGGAGAGCGTTGAGGCGAGAGGGGGAGAGCGTTGAGGCGAGAGGGGGAGAGCGTTGAGGCGAGAGGGGGAGAGTGTTGAGGCGAGAGGGAGAGAGTGTTGAGGCGAGAGGGGGAGAGTGTTGAGGCGAGAGGGGGAGAGTGTTGAGGCGAGAGGGGGAGAGTGTTGAGGCGAGAGGGGGAGAGTGTTGAGGCGAGAGGGGGAGAGTGTTGAGGCGAGAGGGGGAGAGCGTTGAGGCGAGAGGGGGAGAGCGTTGAGGCGAGAGGGGGAGAGCGTTGAGGCGAGAGGGGGAGAGCGTTGAGGCGAGAGGGGGAGAGCGTTGAGGCGAGAGGGGGAGAGCGTTGAGGCGAGAGGGGGAGAGCGTTGAGGCGAGAGGGGGAGTGTTGAGGCGAGGGGGGAGAGTGTTGAGGTGACAGTGGGAGTGTTGAGGCGAGGGGGGGAGAGGGTTGAGGCGAGAGGGGGAGAGGGTTGAGGCGAGAGGGGAGAGTGTGGAGGTGACAGTGGGAGTGTGGAGGTGACAGTGGGAGTGTGGAGGTGACAGTGGGAGTGTGGAGGTGACAGTGGGAGTGTGGAGGTGACAGTGGGAGTGTGGAGGTGACAGTGGGAGTGTGGAGGTGAGAGGGGAATTTTGTGGTGAGGGGTGAGGTTCTGTAACACATTGGTTGGCGCTGCTGCCTCATGGCGCCAAAGACCCGGGTTTGATTCCAGCCTCGGGTCACTCTCTGTGTGGAGTGTGCACGTTCTCCCCTGTCTGCGTGGGAATCCTCTGTGTGCTCTCATTTCCTCCCACACTCCAAAGATGTGGGAGTTAGTTGGATTAGCCATGCTAACCTGGGAGACGGGCAACGTACAGGACAGGTACTGGACGGGGTTAGATACAGAGTAAATTTCCCCCATCAATGTCCCCATCAAACACTCCCAGGATACCCAGGGTAGGGACAGTACGTGGTTAAATGTAGAGTAAATCTCCCTCTATAATGTCCCCATCAAACTCTCCCAGGACGTGTACAGCATGGGGATAGACACAGAGTAAATTTAAGACTGTGCCCATCAAACATTCACACGGTAAAATTCCCTCTGCACCACCCAGAACAGCTACAGCATTGGCCGGGGTGGTAGATACATAATAAACCTCTCTCGACAGTGTCCTCATCAAACACTCCCAGGATACCCAGGGTAGGGACAGTACGTGGTTAAATGTAGAGTAAATCTCCCTCTATAATGTCCCCATCAAACTCTCCCAAGACAGATGCAACTAGTGAGAGTTCAGATGCAGCTCAGGCTGAGATTTCCAGAAACCTCCCATCACACTGTTTCACCAAGAACTCCAGTGAAGGTGTAGCAAGGGTGAGATGCACAAAAAATGTCCACATACACGGTCCAAACACTAAAGACTTGAGCAGGAGCAGCACAGGGTAAGGTCCACAGAAACTCTCTCTACACTGTCCCATCAGGAACTCGAGCGCAGGTGTAAGAGAGATACAGATAGTTGTACGCTCCCGATATATTAAATAGACTGGAGGTGCAGGCTCGAGCTGCAAACCGCCTAATACTTCTCCTATTTCTATATGGATGCTGGAAAGAAACTTTATTCCCCATCTCTTCATGTACTGCAGCTTTCCTGGAAGTTTTTGACAGGGGCAGAGGGAGCTTTACTCCGTATCTAACCCCGTGCTGTACATGTCTTGGGAGTGTTTGATGGGAAAAAAATCCCAGATATGGGTGAAGCAAAGTTCAATACAGATACATCTCCTCTTGATACTGCCCTCTGAAACCCTCCCAGAACAGTTACACACGGGATTGCAGACAGAGCAAAGCTCACTCTGCAGTGTCCCATTGAATAGTTCACTGCAAAGGGTGTTTACTCTGTGTCGAACCCCATTCTGAACCATGTTTCTGTATTTGCCATTGGGTTACTGTAAATTGTGCTTCCATTGAACATTTCCAAGGATAGGGACAGCACTGGGTAAAGTATATGGTCTTGCTGCACTGCCAATTCAAACAGGCTGATAAAAGGGACGTGTATCTTCTGTATCAAACACGTTTCCATCACTGTCCATGAAGTTATCCCAGGGCAGCCTCACTGATATTGATATTTTCCATTTGTGCTTTTATAATAACGGTCTTCTGTTAATTTGTTGTTATAGTTTGTGAAATACTCCTTCAGATCTTTCCTAAATACAGTTCAGACACTTGGGAATTAGAATGAATTAATTGCAAACATTTTCTGTTGTATAGAACATAGAGAAGCTACAGCACAAACAGGCCCTTCGGCCCACAAGTTGCGCCGTTCATGTCCCTACCGACCTAGGCTTATATATAGGCTTACCTAGAACCCTCAATCCTATTAAGTCCCATGTACTCATCCAGGAGTCTCTTAAAATACCCCATCGAGTTTGCCTCCACCACCACTGACGGCAGCCGATTCCACTCACCCACCACCCTCTGAGTGAAAAACTTACCCCTCACATCTCCTCTGTACCTATTCCCCAGCACCTTTAACCTGTGTCCTCTCGTAGCAGCCATTTCAGCCCTGGGAAAAAGCCTCTGTGAGTCCACCTGATCTATACCACTCAACATCTTGTATACCTCTATCAGGTCACCTCTCATCCTTCATCTCTCCAAGGAGAAAAGACCGAGCTCTCTCAACATATCCTCATGAGGCATGCCAACCAATCCAGGCAACATCCTTGTAAATCTTCTCTGCACCCTTTCAATAATTTCCACGTCCCTCCTGTAATGAGGCGACCAGAACTGAGCACAGTACTCCAAGTGGGGTCTGACGAGGGTCATATAAAGCTGCATCATTATCCCCGGACTCCTAAACTCAATCCCTCGATTGATGAAGGCCAGGTGAAAACTGCCCCAGTAAAGTAAATCAGATTGACCAACTGATTGCAATCAATGCCAAATGGGGAATAATTGTCCTGTGTAGAAGTGAGAACCCGTTCCATATTGTGATTGTTTGCAGTATTGGGACAGTGAGATGACCCGATCCAACACAAGAACACTTTGCAATATCTCCCAGTAACAGTGAGTCTGTGTGTCAGTGTTAACCAAGCGGGGTGACATTCCCGGGGGTGCTGACATCTCACGCAGAGTGAAAACCAGAATTCAATTGGTGGGGATTGCCTTGTTAAATTCAGCTGGGGATTTATTGAGGGAATTTGTGAAAATGCATGTGGAGATCTTATACAATCTAATTGAAAAACATTTCGAAATCCGTTTCTCCAACTGACTGTACAGAACAGAAGAGGTACATTTATAGAGATCTCAAGGTGAATAACATTAGTTGCAGTCACTGAGCACCAGCAGTAACTTTTTAATGCATATCATTTTATACATGTTTCACATGCAGTGAATATATTTATTTTAATTCCGGTCTCTGAGCAGTCAGATATTGATACAGATAATTGTGATATTTAGCACCATGCTCCCACACTGCCACCTCTGCTTGACCTGAAATAGATGCTCTGTTCCGCAATTATTTAAACCAAGTGTATTCGTGGAGGAACAAACTTACATTCTGCATTCAAACTTTATGTTGTTGAGATCAGCCCAGGATCAGAATGATTGAAGGAGCTGAAGGTTTTTGAGACAGTTTGTGTGACGCTGCTGCTGTGTTGCCTTTATTCGTTTTGTAACGCGGGGGTCGCAGGGAATCAGTAGCGACAATAAGAGTGAGGTCAGTGATGTATCTGTTTGTCAGTTGGTAATAAGAATGAAGTCGGTGATACACCTGGAAGGTAAAGGCAGTAGGGATGAGGTTAGCCATGCACCTGGATGTGTATTGACAATCAGAGCAATTCAGTAATGTATCTGTGCAGGTTGTGAAAGGAGAGTGCGGTCACTGCTGTTCCTAAATACCTGGTTCCAATAAGAATCAGGTTATTTCTGCATCTGCAGGGACAGGTGTAGCATCGGGGAAACACAAGATAAAACTCCATCTGCAATTTCCCCAGCAAACACACCCAGTGCAGGGACAACTGGCGGATGTTTGAGTTGTGTGGAGTGGGGGGCTGTGTGTGGAGTGAAAGTTTATTATGGAAGTGAGGGGGAGAGTGATGAGTTGAGAGGCGGTGTATTGAGATGAGGGGGAGTTTGTTGAGGTGAGGGGGAAAGTTAAAAGGAGATGGCGGGAGCTGAGGCGAGACAGAGTGCTGAGATGGGAAGAGAGAGCTGATATGAGAGAGGGAGAATGTTGATGTGAGACAGAGTGTCGGATTTGGCCCCGCGCTCTCCCCAAATTCGGATAATCCCACCAGAGGTAATTGGATCTTGACACGGTCTGTGCCCATCTGCTCCGACTCCCATGCGGTGTGGGACGGGAAATTCATATCTTGGGGATCTTGAGGTGAGGAGCGTCGAGATGAGATGGGTAGTGTTGTGGTGCGTGGGGGAATGTAGAAGTGAGTGGGAGGATTGATGTGAGGGGGGGAACATGTTAAGGTGAGAGGGGGAGAGTTGTGTTGATTGGGGGAGTGTTGAATTGAGAGCGCGTGTTCTGGTGAGAGGAATTGATGTTAACCCTCTATGGGACAATGTAAATGTGAGAGGGGGAACTTAGAAGCGAGACGGCTAGTGTTGAGGAGAAAGGGTGTAATGTCTGTGTGATAGAGATTGTGCAGAGAGGGGAAGGGGAGTATTGAGGTGAGCGGGGGTGTGTTGAGGTGAGGGGGTGTGTTGACGTGACAGGATAGTGTTGGTGAGAGAGAGAGAGTGTTGGGGTAATGGGGAGTGCTGAGTTGAGAGTGAGGGTGTTAATGTTGTCATGTGAGTGGACCTTTCAGCAATTTTGTTTAAATCATGCAGCTTACATGGAGGTGGAGCTAAGCTGTGGCAGTCAGGTGGTGGTTTTTTTTTGGTCTTTTAGTTTAGTTTTGGGAAGCAGTTTAGCAGCAAGCTCAGAAGCAATCTCTCTCCCTCTCCCTGTCCTTCTCTTTTGAAAAGGCTGTGTTTTGTGGAACAGACTCGACTGCAACCTCTGCTGAGTTTCTCAAGGGATTTTGAGCATTCAGCCCAGGAGGCTGGACACGTGTAATAATTCGGCATTAACCTCTGCTGTATTGTGGTGATTTGGAGGGTTTTGTGGATTGGATGTTGGCTTTGGTTGGAACACACTAGAGATATTTCCTTCAGAGTTGTACATTATTGTGGTTGTTGTGTTTCTTGTTTGTAATTGTTAAATGTTCTTGCTAATTGTCTTACTATACATGTCAACAATATTCTCAATTAAGCTTTGTATTGAATAAGAGTTCCTCGTGGGTCAGTTCACTCCCACCTGAAGTGAAACCTCCCATGCTCCTTCTAGCCAGATTCAAGGTAAAGAGTTACAGGTCACTCGAGCTTCATGGAACAACTGGGAGTATCCAACCTGACTGAGAACAACTGGGGGCTCCGGGATTGAAACCTATATTTCTTGATTGATTTGGGATTAGTGAACTCAGACAGTGAGCGGTGAGCAGATTTGTGTTTTCTTTTCAGGTGTTGTATTCCAGTGGAAATAGGGAGTGTGGTTCGGATTAATGCCTCTTTCAGAGGCTCAGAAGTTTCTGCGGGTGGAGGAAGTCACGCAAGTTACCTGACAGATAGTGACTAAAGCAAAGCTTTTGGAATTGGAAACACATTCCAGTTGACATTGCCTGACAGAGTACAGAAAGGAGAGATCATTGTGGCAATAGCACAACATTTGGAATTGTCAGAAGCTCAGTCAGAATCGTTGGAAATTCAGTTACAAATAAAACTGACTCAATATAAAAAATAATTAAAACGATTTGAATTACAGGGAAAAGAAAAGGAAAGGGAGGAACAGCAAGCAAAATAATTGAATCAATCTGAATTACAGGCAAAAGGGAAAAAGGAGGCAAGGGAAAAATAGAGAGACTTTGAACATTGGAAACTGGCCTTCAAATGTAAACATCGTGTCTGATTGGCGGAGGTAAAGGGTAAAGTACAGACTGAGGGTAGGGATGAGGATAGTGAGAGAATGAGGGGCAGAAAATACATCAGGAGATAGAAAAGGCAATGTTACAATAATCATGGGGGACTTCAATATGTAGGTTTCTAAGATTCTAAGGTGGACTGGGAAAATCAGGTAGGTCGTGGATCCCAAGAAAAGGAATTTGTGGAATGTCTAAGAGATGGTTTTTGGAGCAGCTTGTGACAGAGCCTACTACGGAACAAGCAATTCTGGATTTGGCGATGTGTAATGAGGCAGACTTGATTCGGGAACTTAAGGTGAAGGAACCCTTAGGGAGCAGTCACCACAATATGATAGAAGTTACCCTGCAGTTTGAGAGGAAGAACCTGGAATCAGATGTAAAGGTATTTGAATTAAATAAAGATAACCACAAGGACATGAAGGTGGAGCTGGCCAGAGTTGATTGGAAAGGGAGCCGAGCAGGGGAGAAAGTGGAACAGCAATGACAGGAGTTCTTGAGAGTTATTTGGGAGGCACAACAGGAATTCATCCCAAGGAGGAGGAAACATGCCACAGGGAGGACGAGGAATCCATGGCTGACGGGGAAGCCAAGGGCAGCAAAAACACAAAATGGAAAGCATCCTTAGTGGCAAGGATTAGTGGGAAGGCAGAAGATTGAGAAGCTTTTGAAAGCGAGCAGAGGACAACTTAAAAAAGCAATAAGAGGGGAGAAGATGTAATCTGAGTGTAAGCGAGCTTGTATTATAAAAGAGGAGGAGGAGGTTTTCCAATATAAGTTAAGAGAGAGGCAAAAATACCCATTGGATCACTGAAAAATGAGGCTGGAGAAGGAATAATAGGAAACAAAGAAATGGCAGAGGAACTGAATAGTTTGCATCAGTCTTCACGGTTGAAGACACCAGTGGGATGCCAGAGCTCCAGGAGAGTCGGGGGACACAGGTGGGTGTAGTGGCCATCACTCAGGAGAAGGTTCTGGGGAAACTGAAAGGTCTGTGGGTGGATAAATCACCTGGACCGAATGGAGTACACCCCAGGGTTCTTGAAGACATAGCTGAGGAAATTGTGGTGGCATTGGTGGTGATCTTTCTTTGATAAGGCGCAGCATAGGAGGCTGTTATATAAGTTAAGGGCCAATGGTGTTGAGGGTAAGATCCTGGCATGGATAGAGGATTGGCTGACTGGCAGAAGGCAGAGAGTAGGGATGAAGGGATCTTCTTTCAGGATGGCAGCCGGAGACAAGTGGTGTGCCTCGGGGGTCGGTGCTGGGACCACAACTTTTCACAATACACATTAATAATTTGGAAAAACGAAATGAAGGCACTGTTGCTAAGTTTGGTGATGATACAATGATATGCAGAGGGACAGGGAGTATTGCGGAAGTGGGAGGGGGAGGAGGAGGGCTGCAGAAGGACTTGGACAGGTTAGGACAGTGGATAAAGAGGGGGCAGATGAAATACAATGAGGAAAAGTGTGAGGTTATGCTCTTTGGAAGGAGGAATGGATGCAGAGACTATTTTCTAAATGGGGAAATGCTCAGAAAATCAGATGCACAAAGGAATTTGGGAGGCCTTGTTCAAGATTCTCTAAAGGTTAACCTGCAGGTTGAATCGGCAGTTAGGAAGGCAAGTGGAATACTGGCAATCATGTCGAGAGGCCCCGCACCAGGTTCAGACCCACCCAGGTTCAGACAGAGACGCTGTTCAGATTCACACAAGGTTCGGACTCGGATCATGTTCAGATTCACACCGTGTACAGACTCACCTCAGCTTCACAATCATAGAAACATTGAAATATAGGAACAGCAGGAGCAGGCCATTCGGCCCTTCGACCCAGCTCCGACATTCAGTTTGATCATGGATCATCATCAACTTCAATATCCTGACCATCCCTTGCTCCCATATCCCGTGATCACTTTAGCCCCAAGAGCGCTACATAATTTCTTCCTGAAATCACGAAAGGTTTTGGCCTCAGCTACTTTCTGTGGTAGCGAAGTCCATCGATCATCAGAGTGGAGAAATTTCTCCTCACCTCTGTTCTAAAAGGTTGATGCTTCTCCTCAAACCATGAACCCTAGTCCTCAACTCCCTGAGGATCAGGAACATTCTTTCTGAATCTACCCTGTCTAAACATGGTCCAATAATATATGTTTCACTCTAATGAACTGCAATGAATAAAGAAAGCCCTTCCCGCCTTCGTCTCTCTTCATATCACAGACTTGCCATCCCAGGAATACAGCCTGGTAAACATTCGCTGTACTTCCTCTATAGCGAGGATATCCTTCCTCAGATAAGGACACCAAAACTGCACACAATACTCGAAGTGTGGCCTCAGCAATGCCCTGTACAACTGCAGTGACACATCTCTCTTCCTGTACTCCAATCTTATCCCTATGAAGGGCAGCATTACAGTTGTCTTCTTTACTGCCGGTTGTACATGCGCGCTGACTTTCACTTACTGATGCATACGGACACCAAGGTCTCGCTGAGTATCCACCTCTCTCAATTTACACCCATTCAAATAATAATCTGTCTTCCTATTATTGCTGCTAAAGTGGATAACCTCACATTTATCCTCATTTTACTGCAACTGCTTTGCACATGCCCACACATTGAGCCTGTTCAAATCACACTGAAGCATGTCTGCATGTTTCTCATAGCTCACCCTCACACACCTTTTATCATCTGCAAATTTGGAGATGATACATTTAGTTCCATTTTCAGAATAATTAATATATAATGTGAGCAGTTGGGGTCCGTGCACAGATTCCTGCAGAACCCCACTAGACACTGACTGCTAATCAGAAAAAGGCCCATTTATTGCCAACTCTTTGCTTTCTATCAGTGAACCAGCTTTCTATCCGTCTCAAAACATTGCCTGTAATCCCATGTGCTTTCACTTTACATGGCAGTCTGCGATGTGAGACCTTGTCAAAAGTCTTCTGAAAGTCTCAATAAACACATCTGCTCACGGCACTTTCTGAACTGTAATGTCTCTTGTTGCTGTGGAGAAAGGCAGAGCTGTGACTGGTGACAGGATTTTTGGGGTAAGAATTAGTTTTAAGTACTTTTCCGCGGGTGTTATTTATTTATTTAATTTAGTTTTAAATTTTGGCGCGCAACCGGCAGTGGCCGCGGGGTTTACTGGGAAGGGTCAAAAGTTCTATATAAGTCAGTTAGTTGGGAGGTTAGTCCTCTTGTTGCTGTGGAGAAAGGCAGAGCTGTGACTGGTGACAGGATTTTTGGGGTAAGAATTAGTTTTAAGTACTTTTCCGCGGGTGTTATTTATTTATTTAATTTAGTTTTAAATTTTGGCGCGCAACCGGCAGTGGCCGCGGGGTTTACTGGGAAGGGTCAAAAGTTCTATATAAGTCAGTTAGTTGGGAGGTTAGTCCTCTTGTTGCTGTGGAGAAAGGCAGAGCTGTGACTGGTGACAGGATTTTTGGGGTAAGAATTAGTTTTAAGTACTTTTCCGCGGGTGTTATTTATTTATTTAATTTAGTTTTAAATTTTGGCGCGCAACCGGCAGTGGCCGCGGGGTTTACTGGGAAGGGTCAAAAGTTCTATATAAGTCAGTTAGTTGGGAGGTTAGTCCTCTTGTTGCTGTGGAGAAAGGCAGAGCTGTGACTGGTGACAGGATTTTTGGGGTAAGAATTAGTTTTAAGTACTTTTCCGCGGGTGTTATTTATTTATTTAATTTAGTTTTAAATTTTGGCGCGCAACCGGCAGTGGCCGCGGGGTTTACTGGGAAGGGTCAAAAGTTCTATATAAGTCAGTTAGTTGGGAGGTTAGTCCTCTTGTTGCTGTGGAGAAAGGCAGAGCTGTGACTGGTGACAGGATTTTTGGGGTAAGAATTAGTTTTAAGTACTTTTCCGCGGGTGTTATTTATTTATTTAATTTAGTTTTAAATTTTGGCGCGCAACCGGCAGTGGCCGCGGGGTTTACTGGGAAGGGTCAAAAGTTCTATATAAGTCAGTTAGTTGGGAGGTTAGTCCTCTTGTTGCTGTGGAGAAAGGCAGAGCTGTGACTGGTGACAGGATTTTTGGGGTAAGAATTAGTTTTAAGTACTTTTCCGCGGGTGTTATTTATTTATTTAATTTAGTTTTAAATTTTGGCGCGCAACCGGCAGTGGCCGCGGGGTTTACTGGGAAGGGTCAAAAGTTCTATATAAGTCAGTTAGTTGGGAGGTTAGTCCTCTTGTTGCTGTGGAGAAAGGCAGAGCTGTGACTGGTGACAGGATTTTTGGGGTAAGAATTAGTTTTAAGTACTTTTCCGCGGGTGTTATTTATTTATTTAATTTAGTTTTAAATTTTGGCGCGCAACCGGCAGTGGCCGCGGGGTTTACTGGGAAGGGTCAAAAGTTCTATATAAGTCAGTTAGTTGGGAGGTTAGTCCTCTTGTTGCTGTGGAGAAAGGCAGAGCTGTGACTGGTGACAGGATTTTTGGGGTAAGAATTAGTTTTAAGTACTTTTCCGCGGGTGTTATTTATTTATTTAATTTAGTTTTAAATTTTGGCGCGCAACCGGCAGTGGCCGCGGGGTTTACTGGGAAGGGTCAAAAGTTCTATATAAGTCAGTTAGTTGGGAGGTTAGTCCTCTTGTTGCTGTGGAGAAAGGCAGAGCTGTGACTGGTGACAGGATTTTTGGGGTAAGAATTAGTTTTAAGTACTTTTCCGCGGGTGTTATTTATTTATTTAATTTAGTTTTAAATTTTGGCGCGCAACCGGCAGTGGCCGCGGGGTTTACTGGGAAGGGTCTCTTGAGTTTTTTTTTAGTGCACAGGAGGTTTAAAAGGCAGGTCCCACTGTCTAGCGGGCAGCGTTGGGAGCGGGCAGCGGAGTGAGACGGAGCTGAGTGAGAACTGAGGGGCTTTGGCTCATCGGGCTTAGGCAGAAAGGGCGAGCAGGGGTGAGTTTCTTATTTTTAAAAAATTTTATTTATAAGTTACTTTTCTCCGGGTACCTTGGTAGAAATAATTTGGAACAGAGAGGAATAATCTTCATTCACTTTTTTCCCTGTGTTTAAAAGGGCAATTATGACTGTCAGGCCAGTATGTTGTTCCCAATGTAGGATGTGGGAGGTCCTGGAGGCTCCTAGCCTCCCGGACGACCATATCTGTGCTGGGTGTGTTGAGCTGCGGTTCCTAAGGGACCATGTTAGGGAACTGGAATTGCAGCTCGAGGACCTTCGCCGGGTTAGGGATAGTGAGGAGGTCATTGACAGGAGCTATCGGCAGGTGGTCACACCGGGACCACGGGAGGAGGGTAACTGGGTAACAGTGAGGAAGGAGAAAGCTCGGGTGATGGTGAGCACCCCGGTGGATGTGCCCCTTAATAATAAGTACTCCTGTCTGAGTACTACTGGGGTGGACAGCCCACCTGGGGGAAGCAGCGGTGGCAGTGTCTCTGGAGCTGAGCCTGGCCCAGTAGTGCAAAGGGGTAAGGAAAGGAGGGTAGTGCTAATTGGGGACTCTACGGTGAGAGGGTCAGATAGGCGTTTTTGCGGACACAGACGGGACTCTCGGATGGTGGTTTGCCTCCCTGGTGCAGGGGTCCGGGATGTCTCTGGTCGAGTCCCAGAAATCCTGAAGGGGGAGGGAGAGGAGCCCAAGGTCGTGATGCATATAGGTACTGCTGACATCGGTAGGAAGAGGGAAGGGGTCATGAAAAGAGAATATAGGGAGTTGGGTAGACAGCTGAGAAAGAGGAATGCAACGGTAGTAATCTCGGGATTGCTGCCTGTGCCGCGGGAGAGTGAGAACAGGAATCGGTGGAGAATTAATGCGTGGCTGAGGGACTGGAGCAAGGGACAAGGATTTGGGTACTTGGATCATTGGGACCTCTTTAGGGGCAGGTGTGACCTGTTTAAAAAAGACGGGTGGCACTTGAATCCCAGGGGGACCAATATCCTGGCGGGAAGGTTGGCTAAGGCTACTGGAGAGACTTTAAACTAGAAAGGTTGGGGGGAGGGAATCGAAATGAGGGGACTGAGAGCGAGGAGGTTAGCTCGCAAATAGATAAGGAATGTAGACAGGGTAAGAGGGAGGTTAGACGAGTGAGGGAGAAGGGAAGTGCTCAGGCTGAAGGTCTGAGATGTGTCTATTTTAATGCCAGGAGTGTAGTGAATAAAGTGGATGAGCTTGGAGCGTGGATTGCTGCTTCGAATTGTGATGTGGTGGCCATTACGGAGACTTGGATGTCTCAGGGACAGGACTGGGTGCTTCAGGTGCCAGGTTTTAGATGTTTCAGGAAGGACAGGGAGGGAGGCAAGAGAGGGGGGGGAGTGGCACTGTTGATCAGGGATAGTGTCACGGCTGTAGAGAAGGTGGACGCCGTGGAGGGACTGACTACGGAATCTCTGTGGGTGGAGGTTAGGAATAGGAAGGGGTCGGTAACTTTGCTGGGTGTTTTCTATAGGCCGCCCAATAGTAACAGAGATGTTGAGGAGCAGATGGGGAAACAGATCCTGGAGAGATGTAGGAATAACAGAGTTGTCGTGATGGGAGATTTTAATTTCCCAAACATAGATTGGAATATCCCTAGGGCTAGGGGTTTGGATGGAGAGGAGTTTGTTAGGTGTGTCCAGGAGAGTTTCCTGACACAGTATGTGGATAAGCCTACTAGAGGAGAGGCTGTTCTTGATCTGGTGCTGGCTAATGAACCTGGACAGGTGGAGGATCTCTCGGTGGGTGAACATCTTGGGGATAGCGATCATAATTCTATCTCCTTCACGATAGCATTGGAAAGAGATAGGGTCAGGCAGGCTAGGAAAGTGTTTCTCTGGAGTAAAGGGAAATACAGTGTCATCAGGGAGGAAATTAGACGGGTAAATTGGAAGGAGGCATTCTTGGGGAAAAGTACCGAAGGAAAGTGGAGGATTTTCAAGGAATGTTTGTCTGGAGCTCTGCATGACAACGTTCCGATGAGACAGGGGGGTGTTGGTAGGGTACGGGAACCGTGGTGCACGAAGGTTGTGATGAACCTGGTAAATAAGAAAAGAGAGGCGTACAGAAGGTTCAGAGAGCTAGGAGGTGTTAAGGATTTAGAGGAGTATACGCGATGTAGGAAGGAGCTTAAGAAGGAAATTAGGAGAGCGAGAAGGGGTCATGAGAAGACCTTGGCGGGTAAGATTAAGGAGAATCCCAAGGCTTTCTACAAATATGTCAAGAGTAAAAGGATGAGATGTGAAGGCATAGGACCCTTAAAAGGTGAAGGGGGAAAAGTTTGTGCGGAACCGTTAGAAATGGCGGAGGTGCTTAATGAATACTTTACCTCGGTATTCACGGTGGAAAGGGATCTGGGTGGTTGTACTGCTGGATTGCGGAGGACAGAAAGGATCGAGCATGTGGACATAAAGAAAGAGGATGTGTTGGAACTATTGAATGGCATCAAGGTTGGTAAGTCGCCGGGACCGGATGGGATGTACCCCAGGTTACTGTGGGAGGCGAGGGAGGAGATTGCGGAGCCTTTGGCGATGATCTTTGCATCGTCGATGGAGACGGGAGAGGTTCCGGAGGATTGGAGGATTGCGGATGTGGTCCCTATATTCAAGAAAGGGAACAGGGACAGCCCGGGAAATTACCGACCGGTGAGTCTAACCTCAGTGGTTGGTAAGTTGATGGAGAGGATCCTGAGAGACAGGATTTATGATCATCTAGAGAAGTTTAGTATGATCAAAAGTAGTCAGCACGGCTTTGTCAGGGGCAGGTCGTGCCTTACGAGCCTGGTTGAGTTCTTTGAAAATGTGACCAAGCACATTGACGAAGGAAGAGCGGTGGATGTGGTCTATATGGACTTCAGCAAAGCGTTCGATAAGGTCCCCCATGCAAGACTTCTTGAGAAAGTGAGAGGGCATGGGATCCAAGGGGCTGTTGCCTTGTGGATCCAGAACTGGCTTGCCTGCAGAAGGCAGAGAGTGGCTGTGGAGGGGTCTTTCTCTGCATGGAGGTCAGTGACCAGTGGAGTGCCCCAGGGATCTGTTCTGGGACCCTTGCTGTTTGTCATTTTCATAAATGACCTGGATGAGGAAGTGGAGGGATGGGTTGGTAAGTTTGCTGACGACACCAAGGTAGGTGGTGTTGTGGATAGTTTGGAGGGATGTCAGAAGTTGCAGCGAGACATAGATAGAATGCAAGACTGGGCGGAGAAGTGGCAGATGGACTTCAACCCGGATAAGTGTGTAGTGATCCATTTTGGCAGATCCAATGGGATGGAGCAGCAGTATAAAATGAAGGGTACCATTCTTAGCAGTGTAGAGGATCAGAAGGACCTTGGGGTCCGGGTCCATAGGACTCTTAAATCGGCCTCGCAGGTGGAGGATGCGGTCAAGAAGGCGTATGGCGTACTAGCCTTCATTAATCGAGGGATTGAGTTTAGGAGTCGGGAGATAATGCTGCAGCTTTATAGGACCCTGGTTAGACCCCACTTGGAGTACTGCGCGCAGTTCTGGTCACCTCATTACAGGAAAGATGTTGAAGCCATTGAAAGGGTGCAGAGGAGATTTACAAGGATGTTGCCTGGATTGGGGGGCATGCCTTATGAGGATAGGTTGAGGGAGCTTGGTCTCTTCTCCCTGGAGAGACGAAGGATGAGAGGTGACCTGATAGAGGTTTACAAGATGTTGAGGGGTCTGGATAGGGTGGACTCTCAGAGGCTATTTCCAAGGGCTGAAATGGTTGCTACGAGAGGACACAGGTTTAAGGTGCTGGGGGGTAGGTACAGGGGGGATGTCAGGGGTAAGTTTTTCACTCAGAGGGTGGTGGGTGAGTGGAATCGGCTGACGTCGGTGGTGGTGGAGGCAAACTCGTTGGGGTCTTTTAAGAGACTTCTGGATGAGTACATGGGATTTAATGGGATTGAGGGCTATAGATAGGCCTAGAGGTGGGGATGTGATCGGCGCAACTTGTGGGCCGAAGGGCCTGTTTGTGCTGTGACTTTCTATGTTCTATGTTCTATATGTCTGGTCGACACCTACCCACACTGGACCTGGCCGTAAGGGACCGGGCGGTAAGGGACACAAGACACAGCAATACCTCTCCACCCACTTCCCTAAACTCCCACACTTACCCCAGCTCTCAGTGCTTCACTCTCTGCAGCTTGCACTCTGTGGAGCTCCCTGAGTGGGCACATTTCACAGGCCTCAGTTTGGTAGTTTATATTTGCCCGTGTCCAACTCATGAACCTGATTGAAGTCACTGCCCCCCCCTCTCCCCCTCTAGGTCTGAGTAATCGCCGAGGGCTGACCACCTTGGAAGCCTTTTTTGGAGTTTCAGTGCTGGGTCCGGTTCCTGCTGCTCAGCCTCGGAAGTGAGTGGGGTTCAGCAGACCGGAGCTCGCCTCTTCCACCATGAGCGTGTGGCCCGAGTTCCCTTTATCGGGTGACAATGTGGTCGAGAGGCTAAACCCACTGTGTCCATTTCAGACTCCGAGGTTCCCACTGGCGGAGATGAGGAACAGGAGCCGGAGTGCCTGGAATTCTTTCCAAAGTTCCCGCTGTGCTGGGAATTGATTTTTCCTGCACGGCTTGGGGCTTCATGGCTTGTAGATGATTGAAGCATTCCCATAGGATGGTATCTCCCAAGCGGACTTGATCGGAAACTGACCCTGTTCCAGACTCGACCGTGCCTCATAACCACGTGGATCCATTGCCATGATTCTTCACCAATAACCTATCACCTGCCTTTAGGTGCCTCTCCCGGCTGGTGGGATCGGCACTGGGTGTCAGCTCCCGCCCTCAGAAGGTCAGACTTAACACTGGGCGGAGTGAACTTCCCATCAACAACTCTGCTGGGGCTATTCCAGTTGTTGAAGAGGGGAGGTCGGGGGGAGGTTGAGGGGTGTCGTTCTGTAATTGAAGATGAAATCTGGATGGTTTGGTGTCCAAAGAGACTGAGGGATGGTATTTTGAACGTGCTTTTACTGTTTGGGCCGCTCTTTCTGCCAGGCCGTTGGATGATGGGTAATATGACACTGTCCTAACGTGTCAAATTCTGTCCAACTTCTTCGAATGCGCAAATTCCTGGCTGATGAAGAGTGGTCCATTTTCAGAAACTAACATTTCCGGGATCCCGGGTGTCATGAAAGAGGTGTGAAGTTTCTCCACTCTTGTCCTTGTGTTTGATTAACTCACCCTGTGTACGGCCATCCATTTTGAATCAGCATCTACCATTACCAGGAACATAGACCCCATGATCTCCGTGTGCAGCCACGTCTACGGATGTCCTGGCCATCCCCAAGTGTGAAGAGTAGTAATTGGTGGTACTTCTGCCCTTGTTGATATTGTCAACACTGACCCACGGGCAAATATTCGTATCCATACCTGGCCACCAGACATGGCAACTTGGAGGATCTTCAGTTTGCCACTCCTGGGTGGCCATGGTAAAGTTCACCATGGGATGGTGACCCTGGCTCAGGATGACACTCTTTAACCCCAAAGGCGTGTGCCATCTTCCACAGTCAGCTGCTGTCTGCCATTCCAATATGGGTGTAATTCAGGCTGTAACGGCCTTTTGGATTCCCCCATCAGCACTCGCTGCTTCGATTCATTCAGGAATGGGTAATCTTACGTCCACAGCCGAATATTATTGGCTGCCACTGGGAGAGTTTTGAGAAAGTTCATGATTACCGTCTCTTCCATTGGGAATATGACAAGTGTCTGTTAATCGCAGCCAACTCAAGGCACCGACCTGAACGACTCGGCCTCCTGGAAGGTGTTCCAATCAATAATGGTGGGCGGACAGAAATAAAGCCCACAGCTGGATATGGGCCAATATTATGGGCCGCACCGTCATGCAGGTCCTTCTGGAATTTCTTTGCCCAAACTATCACCGTAGACGAGGTGTCACAGTGGTTAGCGCTGCTGCCTCATAACGCCAGAGACCTGGGTTCAATTCCTGGCTTGGGTCATTGTCTGTGCGGAGTCTGCACATTCTCTCTGTATCTGCGTGGGTTTACTCTGGTTTCTCTGGTTTCCTCCCACTGTCTGAAAGACGTGCTGGTTAGGTGCAGTGTCCATGCTAAATTCTCCCTCAGTGTTACCCGGACAGGCACCAGTGTGTGGCGACTAGGCGATTTTCGCATTAACTTCATTGCAGTGTTAATGTAAGCCTACATTTGACACTTTATAAATGTTAAACTTCCTCTGAGTATGAATTGTTGAATGTCGCTGGGAATCCTCATCGAGCTGTCAGTATAAGTGCACGTGAATAAGTTCATAATTGGAAACAAGAATCCTCCTGCCAGCTTTGAAGCTAAGTCCTCGATCAGAGGGATTGGGAATTTATCCAGCTGTGAGAAACAGTTTACCGTTTGTTTAAAATTTCCCAGTACAAAGTATTTGTATTCACACTTGGGACTTGGGTGTCACTGGCCGGCCAGCATTTATTGCCCATCCCCAGTTGCCCATGTTCAGAGGACAATTAAGTGTCAACCACTTTGAGTCGCATTTAGTCCTGACCACATAAGGACGACAGATTTCCTTCCCTGGGACATTGGTGAACCAGATGGGTTTTTCCAAAAATCGACAATGCTTTTATGGTCACCAGCTGATTCTGAATTCCAGATATATTTATTCAAATTCCACCATCTGCTGTGACGGGATTCGAACCCGGATGCACAGAACTTTAGCTGAGTTTCTGTATTAATAGTGTAGTGATAAAACCACCAGTCCATCACATCCACACCCAGAGTGTGCACACCCTGACTTCCGGTAACAGAGACACACCATATCATATACATCTGCAGGGCTCCCGGATTGGACAGCATTAACTGTCTCAAACAGGGAGCTCATATTCCAATAACTCTACCTGATGGTTATCGATAAAGTCATTAGGTCTGTCTCTCTCTCTGTCTCTGTCTTTCTGTGCATGCCTCTCTCTCTCTCTCTCCGCCTGTTTCTCTGTGTCTCTTACTGTCTCTCTGCATCTCCCTCATTCACCTTCTCTCTACACTCTTCCTCTGTGTCTCCTCCCCCCTCAGTCTCACTCTCCTTGTCCCTCTCCTTCTCTGTCCCCCTTTTCTTATTTCTCTGTCTTTCTCTCTCTCTCTACCTCGCTCTGTCTTTTGCTCTTGCTGTGTCCATTGTACTCATTCAGTCTCACTGTTTCAAATTCACTGACGCTCTCTGTCTCTGTTTCTCTCTGCCTCCCTTTCTGTCTCCCTTTCCGTTTTAGTCTCCCTCACTCGTTACATCCTTCCATCTGTCTCCCTTTCTCATTCTCTGTCCATCTCCCTCCCCATTTCCCCCAATCTCTATCCCTGTTTTTCTCGCTCTGGGAGAGTCCCTATCTGTCGCTGTTCTTTCTCTCTCTCTCTCTCTTGCTCTCTCTGTTTCTCTCCCTGTATCTGTTAGAAACTCTTTCAAACTGTGTCACGCTCCATGTATTTGTACCCTTCCCTCTCTCTGTCAACCTCCGTCTCTCTATCACTCCCAGTTTTGCTCTCACTGCCCTCTCTCTCTCTTTATCTGTCACTCTCTCTGTCTCTGTGGGGCTGTTTGTTATTTATATTTGAAAGTCCAATAGAAAGAGTCAGGGCTCTTGTAGTTGTAGTTTCCTCTCAGGGTCTAATGAGTTGAAGAATTGCAGTAAGGGGATATTTCAGCAGATTTATTAGCTGCTGCCTGAAGTGAGTCTGTGTCACAGCATAAATGGCAGTGTTTGTACAACAACTTGTGAGTTGCAACATGAAACCAAATTCCAGAACATAGTAATGTAACCAGAACGACCGGTAGCCCAAATTATTCATCCGACTCCATATAGAATAAACCATGAATGTCGACCATAAGAGGATGAAATTGGCTGAGACAACAAACAGTAAAATGATGGATTTCCTGCGACTCTCCATCTCTGGGTCTCTGGGATTCTCCCCACTGCTGTGAGTCCGGAGTCTCCTGCGGGCTCTGCTGCTCATTAAAATGTGTCTGACGGTGAAAACGTTGAGCAGCAGAATCAGGACGAACGGGGCAGCCGGGGTTAGAATGTAGTGGAGGAACTCGATTGTTCCCCAGACCGGAGAGAACATCACATCCGTTGTGACCAAACAAAACCAGGGGTCGTTCGCCCGCCAATATCTATTTAATAACATAAAATACCAGAAAATATTCTTTAAACAGCTCAGCACCGTCACTGTTCCCAGAACCACAGCCGCCGATTTCTCACTGCAATATTTACTCTTCAGCTTGGGGCAGCAAATGGCCACAAATCGATCAAAGGTGAAAGTGACGGTGAACCAGACAGAACAGTCAGTGGCTGCATAAAGCAGGACGGCGTGGATGTTACACACGGGGAGCGACAGCAGGAAATCAAACTGTTCCTGGTAAAGAATGGGAATGTGTCTGAATATCAGGTCGAGGATAACGACCAGCAGATCCCCCGCTGACATGGCCACCAGGTAACGAGTCACACATTTGGACAGACCACAGTTTCTGCTCGTCAGTGTCACAATTGTGGTTATGTTCACTGTCAGGAAGGGAAATAAAGAATAAAATTAGACAGGATTCAGGGAAAGAAGTTACCATTTGGACTGAGGATGGGTTAAAATAAAAAAGAATGTACACACATAAAATCACTTAAATCTTTTTTTAAAATCCAGCACGTCTTTTGGAGTGCGAGAGGAAAGAGGAGCATCCGGAGGAAACCCACACAGACACGGGGAGAAGGTCCAAACTCCACACAGACAGTGACCCAAGCCTGGAATTGAACCCAGCTCCCTGACGCTGTGAGTCAGCAGTGCTAACCACTGTGTCACCGTGCTGCTCCATGGTAGCAACACACTGGTATACATTTGGGTGAGAGCTTTCCGGAGAGTCCACAACATTGACCCTCACTCAGCTACAAGGATGAGGGAGTAAACCCTGACAGAAAATCCAGACTGGAGTCCTGTAGATGGCAATCTGTCGTCTCTCAGACAGTTTACTGACAACCCCTGCAACACAGCTGGGACCAAAGACGGCTGGTTTGACCCTTGCCTCTGGACAATACTAACAATTGGCAGAGGGAGATCCTGATGCCTTGACAGCACGGAATCTCTATTATATTTACACAGAACTGTACCCTGGAGAGGAGATCACAGCATTGTGGCCACTGTTACCACAACACAGGAAAAAATTGTAATCTCACACTCGATTGGCACAGAACACAACTTCCAGTGTTTGCTTTCAAGAGTGGGAGAAAGCCTCAGGGTTCAGCGAATCGCTATCGTCCATAATGCTCAGTGCGATTACTGCTGTCCCACGTTGGTCTACTGGACCAGTGCAGCTGCATCAGTCCTCTCTCGGCAGGAAGGTTGCCAATCTATGCACCAGGTAAAACTCAAACAAAGGCCAGTACCAAAGGAAAAGCCAAGCAGGCTGCCTTAATGGCGATCGTCCGGTGACTCTGATGTCCAATATTATGAAATGCATCAAAAGGTTAGTCATGGCATGAATCAGATCCGGCTTCCCAGATTGCCTGGATCCACGACAGTTCACCGACATCCACCACAGGTCCACAATGCCATCTCCCTGGCCCGACAGTGAACCCTGGAACACAGACTCGTGTTTATCAACTACAGCTCAGCCTGCAACACCAATCGTCCTCCGAAACTCATGTCCAAAGTCCGTGGCCCTGGGCTTGGCTCCTGCCTCTGCAATTGGATCCTGAACTTCCGAATCCATAGACAGCAAAATTAAGGACAATCAACTACATCTCCTCCACAATCATCCTGAACAGCGGTCGCCGTAAGGCTGCGTCCTCAGCCCCTTACTGTACTCCTTATACACTGGTGACTGTGTGGCCAAATTCCCCTCCAACTCGATTTCCAAGTTTGCTGATGACACCTGCAGTGGGTCGGAGGAAGAGACACAGAATCTGGTGAACTGGGGCGACAACAATAATCTCCTCCTCAATGTCAACAAAGCAAATTGACTTCTGGAAGCCTAGTGGAGTACATGCCCCGATCTACATCAATGGGATGAAGTTGAAATAGTCGAGAGCTTCACGTTTTAGGGTCCACATCACGAAAAACCTTTCCTGGTTCCTCCATGATGTCCCTATCATTAAAAAAGTCTCCGAACGTCTCTATTTTCTCAGAGGTTTACAGACATTTGGCATGTCAGCTGCGACTCTCACCAACTTTTACAGATGCACCATAAATAACATTCTAGCTTGGAATGGCTCCTGCTCTGTCCAAGACTGCAAGAAACTTCAAAGCTTGATGAATGCAGACCAGTCCATCACTCAAACCAACCTCCCACTCATTAACTCTGTCTAAACTTCCCGTTGCCTCACAAAAGCAACCAGCCTATTCAGGAATAGCGCACCACGGACATCAACTCTTCCCACTTGTTCCATTGGAGAAAAAGATAAAAAATGTGTGAGGACATGGACCAACCGACTCATAGAATCATAGAATCACTACAGTGCAGAAGGGGGCCATTTGACCCATCGAGTCAACACCGACAACAATCCCACCCAGGCCCTATCCCCGAAATCCCACATATGCACCCTGCTAATCCCCCAAACATACATATCCCAGGACGCTAATGGGCAGTTAACATGGCCAATCAACCTAACCTGCACATTTTGGACTGTGGGTGAAAACCGCAGCATCCGGAGCAAACCCATGCCGACACGGGTAGAATGTGCAAATTCCACACAGACAGTGATCCAAGCCAGGAATCGAACTCAGGTTCCTGTGAGACAGCAGCGCTAACCATTGTGCCACCATGCTGCCGACTCAGGAACAGCTTCTCTGCTGCCACCAGACGTTTGAATGGACCCACATTGCATTAAGATGATCTTTTACTACACCCTAGCTATGACTGCAACATTACATTCTGCCCTCTCTCCCTCTCTATGTACAGTATGCTTTGTCTGTATGGCACTCAAGCAACAACACTTTTCACTGTATATCCAATGTTATGAAATGCATCAAAAGGTTAGTCATGGCATGAATCAATTCCGGCCTCCCAGATTGCCTGGATACACTACAGTTCACCAACCTCCCCAACAGGTACACAGACACCATCTCCCTGGCCCAACACTGAACTCTGTAACACTGTAACCCTGAACATAGAGAAGGAGAGAGTGCAGAATGTAATGTTGGACTCAGAGCTAGGGTGTAGAATAAGATCATCTGAATGCGATGTGGGTCCATTCAAACGTCAGATGGCAGCAGAGAAGCTGTTCTTGAGTCGGCAGCATGGTGGCACAATGGTTCGCACTGCTGTCTCACAGGGACCTGAGTTCGATTCCCGGCTTGGATCACATATTTATTATATGTGAAAATAATAAACCAAATCAAATCAGTCTTTTGCATCTCAAGCTGAAACATCAGCACGATGTGCCCTGACCTTACCAATGAACTTATGCAGGTTGATGATGTAGACGGGACGGCTGTGATCGAGACTGAATTTACAAGGCTGAATGTGGACATTGGGGAGCTGCGAGAAACTGGACTTGCTCACAATGGATTCTTTCCAGAGGAACACCACACGTTCTTGTAATAGGAGAAATCCCAACAGGCGAGATGTGAGAATGGAACAAAGTTTAAAAAGAAGCTTCACTGGTGCTGATGGAATCCCAGGAATTGAAATGGGATCCCTGATGCTGTGAGGCAGCAGTGCTAACCACTGTGCCATACTGCCATCCTGCAAGGTGCCCTGGAGATACCCAAGATCACGGCCAGGACGCCACCATCACCATCTCCGTGTTCGGGAAATGATTGGAAAACAACCTGAGGGACAGAATTAATCTCCACTTCGAGAGGTAAGGATTTATGAACAATAGTCAGCGTGCCTTTGACAGGGGGAGATCATGTCTAACAATTCGCTGGAATATATTGAGGAGGTGACTGGATGAGGAGATGAGGGAAGTGCAGTCGATGTAGTCTACGTGTTCTTCAGAAAAGCTTTTGACAAATAGGGAAGACTGAACAAGGAAGTGATTCCGATTGGAACCAGGTCAATTTGGTAAATTATATTCAAAATGGCTGAGTGGCAGAGGGTGATGGTGGAAGGTTGTTTTTGTGACTGCAAGCCTGTGTTCAGTGGGGTTCCACAGCGATCGATGTTGGGTCCCTTGCTGTTTGTAGTGTACATTGATGGTCTGGACATGAATGTGTGAGGTGTGATCAGTAAGTTTGCAGATGATACAAAAATTGGTGGTGTGGTAAATATTGAGGAGGAAAGCCTTAGATTTCAGGAATCATAGAATCCTACAGTGCAGAAGGAGGCCATTCAGCCCATCGAGTCTGCACTGAGCACAATCCCACCCAGGTGATATCCCCTGAACCCCATGCATTTACCCAAGCAATTCTCCCTGACAGTAAGTCCAGTGTATCCTGGCCAATCTTCCGACTGTGGGCGGAAACTGGAGCACCCAGAGGAAACCCATGCAGACACGGGGAGAATGTGCAAACTCCACACAAATGTGGTCCAAGCCAGAAATGGAACACACGTCCCTGGCGCTGTGGGGCAGCAGTGCTAACCACTGTGCCACCGTGCTGAGGAAACTGAAAGGCTGGGCAAATGGGCAAATGTAATTTACACCTGACGAATGTGAGGCCATGCATTTGGGACGACTATCCGGGCAAGGAAATGCACCATGTCCGGTCGAGGGTGAGGAAGTGCAGAGGACCAGAATGAATTTGGGGTGCAGATATGTGGATCCTTAAAAGCAGCAAGACAGGTAGATGAGGTGGTTAAGACGACATGGAGGATACTTGCCTTTAGCAGCCGCAGCATAGAATATAAGAGCCGGGAGGTGATGATGGAAGTTTATAAAACGCTGGTTAGACCAGAGCAAGAGAACTGTGTGCAGCTCTGGTCATCACACGACAGGAAGGATGTGATTACACTGGAGACGGTGGAGAGGAGATTCACCAGGATGCTGCCTGGGCTGGAGAGTTTCAGCTATGAGGAGAGGCTGGTTAGGCTGGGTTTTTTACCTTAGAGCAGAGACGGCTGGAGGTGGAGTGGGTGTAGTGGGTGGTGGTGGGGAATGCTTTCAGGTGGGGGCGGGGGGGGGGGCGGGGGGAACTGAGTGATATGAACACAATTATGTGGCACACGGATAGGAAGAAACCTTTTCCCTTTAGTAGAGGTGTCAATAACCAGAGGGGCGTGGATTTAAGGTAAAGGGCAGATTTTTGTGTGGATTGGAGGGAAAATATTTCCATCCACAGGGTGCAGGGATCTGCAGCTCACGGCCTGAAAGGATGGTAGAAGCGGGAACAACCACAAGAGGCATTTAGATCAGCAACTCAAACGCCAGAGCATATAATTATTAAACTAGAAAGAGTGCAGAAAATATTTACTAGGATGCTACTGGGACTTGATGGATTGAGTTATAAGGAGAGGCTGAATAGACTGGGACTTTTTCCCCTGGAGCGTGGAAGGCTGAGGGGTGATCTTATAGCGGTCTATAAAGTAATGAGGGGCACAGATCAGCTCGATAGTCAATATCTTTTCCCAAAGGTAGGGGAGTCTAAAACTCGACGGCATAGGTTTAAGGAGAGAGGGGAGAGATACAAAAGTGTCCAGAGGGGCAATGTTTTCACACAGAGGGCGGTGAGTGTCTGGAACGAGCTGCCAGAGGCAGTAGGAGAGGCGGTAAAATTTTATTTTTTAAAAAGCGTTTAGATAGTTAAAGGGGCACGATGGGTATAGAGGGATATGGGGCAAATGTGGGCAATTGGGATTAGTTTAGGGGTTTAAAAAGAAAGGGCGGCATGGATAAGATGGGCCGAAGGGCCTGTTTCCATTCTGTAAACTCTATGACAAGGCTGTGGATCGAGTGCTGGAAAATGGGATTGGATTGGATAGCTGTTTGATGACCAGTTCAGACATAATGGCCGAAGGGCCTCATTTCGTGCTGTTAAAACTCGATGGCTGTTAGGCCTCCCACAGCAGTGGCCCCATCACTTGCAGCTCTCACAGCGCTGGCGGGGATACCGACCACCTCCCAAACCTATCTGGTTGCAAATGCGCGATTGCAGCCAGCAGTGAGCTGCCTGGTCTGAGAGAGACATCTGTCAGCTCTCTGCTGCTGCAGCTCGCTTCAACACAGCAGCTGCCCCCAGGTAGTCCGGGGGTCCTCAGCTCTTTCTGAGCAGCCCCCGACCAGATATAGACCCAGCCCCCTGCCCACAACCTGGACCAATCACCGCCCCTTCCCCCACACCAATTGCATGCAGAGTGTCAGCAGGGCACCTCTCCCAAACCCACTGTGCATGCAGAGAGGCAGCGAGACCCCCTCCCTACCCCACTGTACATGCAGAGAGGCAGCGAGACCCCTCCCTACCCCACTGTGCATGCAGAGAGGCAGCGAGATCCCCCTCACTAACCCACTGTGCATGCCGAGAGGCAGCGACACCCCTCCATACCCCACTGTGCATGCAGAGAGGCAGAGAGACCCACCCTAACCCACTGTGCATGCAGAGAGGCAGCGAGACCCCCTCCCTACCCCACTGTGCATGCAGAGAGGCAGCGAGACCTCCCACCCTACCCCACTGTGCATGCAGAGAGGCAGCGAGACCCCTCCCTACCCCACTGTGCATGCAGAGAGGCAGCGAGACCCCCTCCCTACCCCACTGTGCATGCAGAGAGGCAGCGGGACCTCCCACCCTACCCCACTGTGCATGCAGAGAGGCAGCGAGACCTCCCACCCTACCCCACTGTGCATGCAGAGAGGCAGCGAGACCCCTCCCTACCCCACTGTGCATGCAGAGAGGCAGCGAGACCCCCTCCCTACCCCACTGTGCATGCAGAGAGGCACCGAGACCCCCTCACTACCAACACCAATCACGTGCAGAGTGGCAGCGGGGACCACTCCACCCCACAGACAGCGGGCAGAGTGGTAACGGGACCATCTCCGACCCAGCAACTACGTTCAGTGTCGGCCCCGCTACCTTCAGGCTCCGCCCCTGTAGACCCCACCACCTCATGCCCCATTCCCTGGTACTGCCCGGTGGGCATTGCCCAAGGGGCACCTACCGTTGCCCTCGACCTTGCCCAGTGCCCTCAATGGCCTTCAGTTCTCCCGGCGAGGTCATCATGACTCGTCCTCATACATGTAGCCAGCTGTTTTCCTCACCGGACCCAACCTCTCCCGGTGAGGCTGCAAAGGCAAGTGTGGCGCACAATTCCATCCCAGGCTCACTAATTTCATTTAAATTTGTTTTAAAATAAATTGAAATAATTTATTCAGCCTCTTGCCGGAAATGGGCAGGAGACTGAATCCGCTGTTTATCCATTGCCGGGGAAGGTTGCAAGAGGTGAGAAATGGGACGTGGACCTGAGTTCCAGGCTGTCACGCGGTTTTACTTGATCACCCCACCATCAATGGACAGGGAGTAGCTGTTATCCTGCCCCCCTACCTTCTGTGTGTTGCGTGTGTCTATATTGTCTGTACCAGTATGCATGTGTGTGTGTGCGTGTTTGTGTGTGAGCAACAGAGTACCTGACGAGTGTTCCTAAGTGTGCATTATTCTGGAGTGTTGCAGCAATTTTGCTTCTTGAATTTGTGTGTGAGTGGGAGTAAGTGTCTAAATCTGATTGCTTCTATCAACAAATGTGTGTATTAATGTATGTGCGTTTTGGGTGTGTCTGTGTGTTTGTGTTCCTGTTGCTCTCGGAGAGATTGTGGTGGCACAGGGGATAGCATTGCTGCCTCACAGCACCAGAGGTCCTGGTTCAATTGCAGGCTTGGCCACTGTCTGTGCAGATTCTGCATGTTCTCCCCATGTCTGCGTGGGTTTCCTCCGGGTGCTCCAGTTTCCTCCCACTATCTGAAAGTTGTGCTGGTTGGGTGCATTGGCCGTGCTAAATTCTCCCTCAGTGTACCTGAACAGGCGCTGGAGTGTGGTGACTCGGGGATTTTTATAGTAACTTCATTGAAATGTTAATGTTCGCATACTTGTGACACTGATGAATAAATTTCAAATTTAATGAAATGTGTTCTGTCTGTGAGATCCTGCTGTGCAGATATGACCAATAAAATTGATTCTGCGGCCTGGTGATTGGGTGGGTGAACTGGTGTTATATGCAGAGAAGGATTCTGTCTCAATCTTTTACGCACGAAGGAATAGTGTTTGAGTTCACATGTCTATGGAAAGTCACAGCATACAGAAGACACCCCAGCCCATAGACACTGAGACAATTGTCAGTGGCTGAAAGAATTAATAACCGGATACAGAGATTCAACAAGAGCAGCAAACCCAGTACAGGAAATGACAAGAAAATCAATACAGTTAAACAGCCTTTCTAGAATTAGGAACTGGACACCGGGGACGGGACTTTCCAGCCTCACTCTTCCCCAAGCTGCAAAATCCCACCCGTGTTCAACAGACCTTCCCATTCTCCGCCCCTCGCCTGCTCCGATTCCCGTGGCGGTCGGGCCGGTCCAATTCCAGCCAGAGACTTACCCGGAACACCAACAATCGCCAGGAGGGGATAGTAAAAACATTGAATCGCGTTCAGTAGATATTGAGTCCGATCAGCTGATGTCAACCACCAATCATCAGCAGTAAACCGAGAAATCCAAAAGAATAAACTCCTGTCCTTGGTTGGAACATTCCGGTTCATTGTTCCCAGATTCTGATCCATTGTTGGAAGATTCCAATCCATTGTTCCCAGATTCTGATCCATTGTTGGAACATTCCGGTTCATTGTTCTCAGATTCTGGAGGGCACAGGTTTAAGGTGAGACGGGAGCGATACAAAAGTGTCCAGAGGGGCAATGTTTTCACACAGAGGGTGGTGAGTGTCTGGAACAAGCTGCCAGATGGAGTAGTAGAGGCGGGTCCAATTTTGTCTTTTAAAAAGCATTTAGATAGTTACGTGGCTATCGAAGGATATGGGCCAAATGCGGGCAATTGGGGTTAGTTTATGAGTTTAAAAAAAAGGGTGGCATGGACAAGTTGGGCCGAATAGCCTGTTTCCCTGCTGTGAACCTCTATGACTCTCTGACTCTGTTCTGATCCATTGTTGGAAGACTCCAATCCATTGCTCCTAGATTCTGATCAATCCGCTCCCTCCCTCTCTCTCCACAGCCGCTGATCTCTGTTGGTGTCGGAGTTGCCGCTCCCGCTGACTCAATGGGACAACACATTGAACGGAATCCCTTATTAATAGAAGAGGGGAATCCCTCCAGGCACACTAATCGGATCCATGGAGACTCACATCAATTCCAGTCACTAAACAAACAGCTTCACTTAACCCCATTCAATCCAACACTTTTTATACCCAACGTAGAACAGTTACAGCCTCAATGGGGTGTTGAGGGTCAGGGAGGGATGGAAAGTTGGAAATAATGTAGGGTCAATATTAATTCGATATAGCAGAGATCACTCTGCTCGTGTTAATTTCGAGACGACGAGAATACAAAAGCAGGGGTGTACTGCTGAGGGTTTATAAGACACTGGTCTGACCGCATTCACAATATTGTCAGCAATTATGGTCCCCGTATCTAAGGAAGGATGTGCTGGCCTTGGAGAGGGTACAGAGCAGGTTCACAAGAATGATCCGGGGAATGAAAGACTTGACGCATGAGGAGCGTCTGAGGACTGGGGGTCCATACTCGATGCAGTTTGGAAGTATGAGGAAGGGGATAACATTGAAACTTACAGAATAATGAAAGGCCTGGATAGAGTGCACTTGGGGAAGATGTTTCCATT
Organism: Mustelus asterias; assembly: GCF_964213995.1. NCBI lineage: Eukaryota > Metazoa > Chordata > Chondrichthyes > Carcharhiniformes > Triakidae > Mustelus > Mustelus asterias. The sequence continues at coordinate 32,863 of NW_027591096.1, forward strand.
AGTTGGGGAGACTTGGACCCGAGGGCACAGACTCAGAGGGAAGGGATGGCCCTTTAGAAATGTGATGTGGAGGTGGCGGTGTTGGACTGGGGTGTGCGCAGTAAGAAGTCTCACAACACCAGTTTCCCACTCACCTGATGAAGGAGCAGCGTTCCGAAAGCTCGTGATTCCAAATAAAGCTGTGGGACTTTAACCTGCTACCGTGAGACTTCTTACTTCTGAACTGAGACGAGGAGGAATTTCTTCAGCCAGAGGGTGGTGAATCTGTGGAATTTATTGCCACACAAGGCTGTGGAGGCCAGATCATTGACTGTATTTAATAAAGAGATAAATAGGTTCTTGACTGGTACAGCGATCAAGGGTTACGGGGAGAAAGCAGGAGAATGGGTTTGAGAAACTTATCAACCAGAATTGAATGATGGAGCCGGCTCGACGGGCCCAATGGCCTCATTCTGCTCTTATATCTTATTGTCTGATGGGTATCATGGCCGTGGTTATTAGATGAAGTTAACGTCAATCAGGGTTGATATAGTCTGCTTAATCCAGGTTGTAGTAGATCTTATGTACAGCTCATGGACAGAAAAATCTTAGTATAGGACTTCACACGGATCAATCTCTCAGCATTACGGACGGTACAGTCTTAGCTCGAGTCATCAGATAGAACTATCTCTCAGTGTTATGTACAGTACAATCTGACGCTTCAGATAGAACTATCTCTCAGTGTTATGTACAGTACAATCTGACGCTTCAGATAGAACTGTCTCTCAGTGTTATGTACAGTACAATCTGAGGCTTCAGATAGAACTATCTCTCAGTGTTATGTACAGTACAATCTGAGGCTTCAGATAGAACTATCTCTCAGTGTTATGTACAGTACAATCTGACGCTTCAGATAGAACTGTCTCTCAGTGTTATGTACAGTACAATCTGAGGCTTCAGATAGAACTATCTCTCAGTGTTATGTACAGTACAATCTGAGGCTTCAGATAGAACTATCTCTCAGTGTTATGTACAGTACAATCTGAGGCTTCAGATAGAACTATCTCTCAGTGTTATGTACAGTACAATCTGAGGATTCAGATAGAACTATCTCTCAGTGTTATGTACAGTACAATCTGAGGCTTCAGATCGAACTATCTCTCAGCGTTATGTACAGTACAATCTGAGGCATCAGATAGAACTATCTCTCAGTGTTATGAACAGAAGAACCTGATCAAGAAGCTTCACATCAAACTTTCTCAGCGTTTTCTCTTGTGAGGTTGGAAGGAGGCAAGGGTGAGTTGAGGAGTGTGTGGGAGAAGGACACCGGGACACCTGAACAGGGTCAGCAGCACCTTGAGGAGAGTGTGAGAGGGGGACACGGGACATCGGGACAGAGTCAGCAGCACCTTGACGAGAGTGTGAGAGGGGGACACGGGACATCGGGACAGACAGTCAGCACCTTGAGGAGAGTGTGAGAGGGACACTGGGACTGACAGTCAGCACCTTGAGGAGAGTGTGAGAGGGGGACACGGGACATCGGGACAGAGTCAGCAGCACCTTGAGGAGAGTGTGAGATGGGGACATAGAGGATTGAAGCTATTGGTAGAGTTGTACAGCACTGGGATCGAGACTGTTTGTTTATGTCCTGTGGTTCTGAGGATTCTCTTCAATATCGACTCCACAGTCAGGTGTCAGGGACACAACTCTTTATTCCGTCTGTTCACACAACACTCCAAATATTGACTGCCCAATCTGGGAGGATCCCAATAGCTCACCCCACACCTGTGATCACATGGCCCGTTCCCTGAAAGAAAGCCCCAACAGATATAACACTCTCCCCTGTAAGTAACACCTCCCCACCCCACCCCCACACCCCCCGGTACAGCAACAGAATTTGAAACCATTTGCGAACATTTTTCTCGATTCACTTCATCCAGTCTTGGTGCAGAATCCACAGCTTATTTACAATATAATACATCCCATAGTTCATTCCTGATCCTTATGTCCATCTCACATAGACCTGATCAGGGGGAGTGACAACCCCTTGGGGGTTGATGCTTGGGGGCTGGAGCCAGTTTTAAGATCCTCTCTGGTGAGTGAAGCCTTGATGAACCCACCAACGTTTGATCGTCTTCCCGCCGATCGTCAGTAACCAATGTCGAGTTCCCTGTCCCCTCCATCAGCGGAGGAGCTGTTGATAACAGGCCTCCCTGGCCTGCCACATAATAGAACAGAGAGTATAGAAGGTGGCAGGAATCTAACCTCAGGCAGAGCAAAAGAAAGGTGACAGGAATGAGAAGGGAGGTGGTCAATGCGGGACTCAGGGTGTTGGAACTCAATGCGGGACTGAGGGTGCTGGACCTCAATGCGGGACTGAGGGTGTTGTACCTCAATGCGGGACTGAGGGTGTTGGACCTCAATGCGGGACTGAGGGTGTTGGACCTCAATGCGGGACTGAGGGTGTTGTACCTCAATGCGGGACTGAGGGTGTTGGACCTAAATGCGGGACTGAGGGTGTTGTACCTCAATGCGGGACTGAGGGTGTTGTACCTCAATGCGGGACTGAGGGTGTTGGACCTCAATGCGGGACTGAGGGTGTTGTACCTCAATGCGGGACTGAGGGTGTTGTACCTCAATGCGGGACTGAGGGTGTTGTACCTCAATGCGGGACTGAGGGTGTTGTCCCTCAATGCGGGACTGAGGGTGTTGTACCTCAATGCGGGACTGAGGGTGTTGTACCTCAATGCGGGACTGAGGGTGTTGGACCTCAATGCGGGACTGAGGCTGTTGGACCTCAATGCGGGACTGAGGGTGTTGTACCTCAATGCGGGACTGAGGGTGTTGTACCTCAATGCGGGACTGAGGGTGTTGGACCTCAATGCGGGACTGAGGCTGTTGTACCTCAATGCGTGCAGTATATCAATCAAGGTAAATGAGCTTGTTGCGCACATTGAAATTGGCCGCTCCGATGTTGTGGGCATCACAGAGACGTGGCTGCAAGGGGATCAGGGCTGGCATCTAAATATCCAAGGACAGGTGTCTTATTGGAAGGACAGGCAGATGGGCAAAGGGGGCGGGGTTGCATTGTTCGTAAGGAATGGCGTTAAATCAATAGCAAGAAGCGATACAGGATCAGAAGGCAGAGGAACTCTGTGGGTAGAGTTGAGGAGAAGTTATGTACAGGCCTGATGGGAGTTATGTACAGGCCTCCAAGCAGTAGTCAGGATGAGGGGCAGAAAATAAATCTGGATGTAGAAAAGGCACATAAAAAGGCAATATTACAATAATTATGGGGGACTTCAATATGCAGGTGGCCTGGGAAAATCCGGGAGGTAGTGGGTCCCAAGAAAATGAATTTGTGGAATGTCGAAGAGATGCTTTTTTGGAGCAGCTTGTGACAGAGCCCACTGGGGAAACGGGAATTCCGGAGTTGGTGATGTGTAATGAGGCAGATTTGATTAGGGAACTGAAGGTGAAGTGACCCTGAGAGAGCAGTGACCACAATATGATAGAATTTACCCTGCAGTCTGAGAGGGAGAAACTGGATTCAGATGTAAAGGTATTTGAATTAAATAAAGATAACTACAAGGACATGAGGGAGGAGCTGGTCAGAGTTGATTGGAAAGGGAGCCGAGCAGGGGAGACAGTGGAACGGCAATTACAGGAGTTTTCGGGGGGGGGGGGGGGGGGTGGGGGTTATTCGGGAGGCACAACAGAAATTCATCCCAAGGAGGAGGAAACCTGCTAAAGAGAGGACGAAGCTTCCATGGCTGACGAGGAAAGCAAAGGACAGCATCAAAGCAAAAGAATCACTGGAGGCAGGGAGGGTACCAGAGGACTGGACATTAGCTGATGTAACACCGCTGTTTAAGAAGGGAGAGAGGCAGCAGATGGGAAATTATAGGCCGGTTCGACTGACTTCGTTCATTGGCAAGATTTTATAGTCCATTATTAAAGATGAGATCGCAGAGTACTTGGAAGTGCATGATAAAGTAGGACTGAGTCAGCACGGCTTTGTCAAGGGGAGATCATGTCTGACAAATCTGTTAGAGTTCTTTGAAGAGGTAACAAGGAAGTTAGATAAAGGAGAGCCAGTGGACCTGATTTATTTGGATTTCCAAAAGGCCTTTGACAAGGTGCCACATCGGAGACTTTTAAATAAGTTAGCTGCCCGTGGTGTTAAGTATAAGATCCTGGCATGGATAGAGGATTGGTTGACTGGCAGAAGGCAGAGAGTGGGGATAAACGGGTCTTTTTCAGGATGGCAGCCGGTGACTAGTGGTGTGCCTCAGGGGTCGGTACTGGGACCACAACTTTTCACAATACACATTAACGATTTGGAAGAACGAAATGAAGCCACTGTTGCCAAGTTTGCAGATGATGGAAAGATATGCAGAGGGACAGATAGTATTGAGGAAGCAGGGGGACTGCACAAGGACTTGGATAGGCTCGGAGAGTGGGCAAAGAAGTGGCAGATGGAATATAACGTGGAAAAATGTGAGATTATAACCATTGGAAGGAGAAATGGAGGCATAGACTATTTTCTAATTGGGGAAATGCTTCGGCAATCAGAAGCACAAAGTGACTAGGGAGTCCTTGTTCAAGATTCTCTTAAGGTTAACGTGTAGGTTCATAGAACCATAGAAAATTACAGCTCAGAAACAGGCCTTTTGACCCTTCTTGTCTGTGGCGAACCATTTTTTGCCTAGTCCCACTGACCTGCACTTGGACCATATCCCTCCACACCCTCTCATCCATGAACCCGTCCAAGCTTTTCTTACATGTTCAGTTAGCAGTCAGGAAGACAAATGCAATGTTAGCATTCATGTCGAGAGGGCTGGAATACAAGAGCTGGGATGGACTTCTGAGGCTGTATAAGGCTCTATTTGGAGCATTGTGAGTGGTTTTGGGCCCAGTATCTAAGGAAGGATGTGCTGGCCTAGGAAAGGATCCAGAGGAAGTTAACAAGAATGATCCCTGGAATGAAGAGCTTGTCGTATGAGGAACGGTTGAAGACTCTGGATCTGTACTCGTTGGAGTTTACAAGGATCAGGGGGATCTTATTGAAACTTACAGGATACTGCGGGGCCTGGATAGAGTGGACGTGGAGATGATTTTTCCACTCGTAGGAAAAACTAGAACCAGAGGGCATAACCTCAGGCTAAAGGGACGATCCTTCAAAATGGAGATAAGGAGGAATTTCTTCAGCCAGAGAGTGGTGAATCTGTGGAATTCGTTGCCACAAAGGGCTGTGGAGGCCAGGTCATTGAGTGTCTTTAAGACAGAGATAGATAGGTTTTTGATCAATAAAGGAATCAAGGGTTAAGGGGAGAAGGCAGGAGAATGGGGATGAGAATCATATCAGCCATGATTGAATGGCGGAGCAGACTCGATGGGCCGAATGGCCGAAATCTGTTCCTCTATCTCAAGGTTTTATAAAGAGAGGTTGGATAGGCTTGAGCAGTTTTCGTTGGAGCAGAGAAGACTGAGGGGCAACCTGATCGAGATGTTCAAGATTATGAGGAACATGGACAGAGTGGATAAGGAGCAGGGATAAACTGGGGCTGTTCTCACTGGAAAGACGGAGGATGAGGGGTGACCTAATAGAGGTGTATAAAATTATGAAAGGTATAGATAGGGTGAACGGTGGGAAGCTTTTTCCCAGGTCGGAGGTGACGTTCACGAGGGGTCATAGGTTCAAGGTGAGGTGGGGGAGGTTTAACACGGATATCAGAAGGACGTATTTTACACAGAGGGTGGTGGGGGCCTGGAATGCGCTGCCGGGCAAGGTGCTGAAGGCGGACACACTGGGAATGTTTAAAACTTATCGAGATAGCCACATGAACGGAGTGGGAATGGAGGGATACAAAATAATGGTCTAGTTTGGACCAGGGAGTGGCGCGGGCTTGGAGGGCCGAAGGGCCTGTTCCTGTGCTGTATTGTTGTTTGTTCTTTGAGCAGCTGTTTCCCTTTGTTGAAGGGTCAGTTACGAGGGACATGGGTTCAAGGTGAGGGGCAGGAGGTTTAGGGGGGAATGTGAGGAAAAATCCGTTTACCCAGAGGGTGGTGCCGGTCTGGAAAGCGCTGCCTGGGAGGGTGGTGGAGGTGGGTTGCCTCACATCCTCTAAAAAGTGCCTGGATGAGCACTTGGCACAGCCATAACATTCAGGGCTATGGACCAGGTGCTGGCAAGCGGGATTACGTGGGCAGGTCAAGGCATTTCATGCATCGGTGCAGACTCGATGGGCCGAAGGGCCTCCTCTGCGCCGTGTGATTCTATGATTCTCTGAGTGTTGCTGAGGTCATGGAGTGACCGGGAAGTGATGGGTTCAGACTGGTTGGGTTGGTGGGGATCAGGTGATGGGACAGGCGGGTTTGAGTGGAATCATAGAAGATTATAGAAACCCTACAGTACAGAAAGAGGCCATTCGGCCCATCGAGTCTGCACCGACCACAATCCCACCCAGGCCCTACCCCCATACCCCTACATATTTTACCCACTAATCCCTCTAATCTATGCATCCCAGGACACGTTTATCATGTCCAATCAACCTAACCCGCATATCTTTGGACTGTGGGAGGAAACCGGAGCACCCGGAGGAAACCCACGCAGACACAAGGAGAATGTGCAAACTCCACACAGACAGTGACCCAAGCCGGGAATCGAACCCAGGTTCCTGGAGCTGTGAAGCAGCAGTGCTAACCACTGTGCTACCGTGCCGCTTCCATGTTAGAATGGAACCAATGTAACAACCAATAGAACCACATTGGATCTGTTGCAGTGACCAATGGGAACAAGCTGTAAGGGTCAGCTGACCCAGTAAATTATGTAACCAATGAGAAAAATAATGTGGTGGTCAGCTGACCAGCTGACTCAGTATAAGTGAGAAGCTGCTGGGGATGGTGGGAGCTTGGAATGGCCCAGGGTGAGGCCTCGAGTGTTGGAGGAATGAAGTTTCATTATTGAAACGTTTTGTCTGATTTACAAGTTGGAGTAAGTTTTGTTTCATTTTATTGCCCAGAACTGAAGAGTCCCTTCTGCTGGATGAACATGGAATACCGAGGGGAGTGGGGTGTTTATTTGGGGTGGGGGTGAGGGTAGGGCGTGTGGGGCTGTCCCATCCGGGGCACCGTCTGCGCCTTTAAAATCAAATCCAAAGTTACAAGAGTTTTTTTCCCCCTCCTAATGTTTTCATTGTAACTATGATCTGATGTCAGGGATTGAAATCAGTTTGTCAGATGGTAGCAGGCACAGCACAATTCTCCAGTAGAATAGGCCTTCTGGACAATCGCCGGGTAAACCCTTAACTATCAGGGGCGCAACAAGAACGATAATACGCAGCACCCCCCCTTCCCATTACCAGACAGCACCCCCCCCACACCGCCCCCCAGCCCATGCTCCAATCCATTACTAATTAAAACTCTGTCTGTCTCCTCAAATTTACCATGTCCCAGCATCCACCGCACTCCGAGGTAATGAATTCCACAGATTCACCACCCATTGAGAGAAGTAATTTCTCCCCATGTCTGTTTTAAATCTGCTGCCCCTTTCCCGTAAGATGCCCTACATTGTTCTACACTGTGATTCCTGATAGGCTGCTTTATACCACTCCCACTACAGTGGCACAGTGGTTAGCACTGCTGCCTCACAGCGACAGGGACCTGGGTTCGATTCCCGGCTTGCCTCACTGTCTGTGTGGAGTCTGCACGTTCTCCCCGTGTCTGCATGAGTTTTCTCCGGGTGCTCCGGTTTCCTTCCAAAGTCCCATAGAAGTGCTGGTTAGATACATTGGCCATGCTAAATACTCCCTCAGTGTTAACCAAACAGGCGCCGGAGTGTAGCAACTGTGGGATTTTCACAGTAACTTCATTGCAGTGTTGATGTAAGCCTACTTGTGACACGAATAAATAACCTTTATACTTATTGACTGATGCTTGAGTGTTAAACCTCCCGATACAATCAGCACTTGTTTACACTGCAAAAACAATCCCATTCCAAGAGATACATGGGAGAGTGAACATCGAAGGGCCTGTTCCTGTGCAGCACTTTTCTTTGTTCTTAAGGCATCTTTAAGCATGTTCATTTGGAAATAATTTTATCCAAGATTTAACATAAATCTGTCTTCTTCACATCAGGTTATGGATCTGACTTTTATGGTAAGAAAAACATCCTTCAGTTCAGTTCCTGTTATTCAACTCCTCCAAAACAGTCATGGGGGCGATGGGTTATTCACTCAGACATTTCCCTAAGATGCTTTTAATGTGATAATCCTTGGAAATTTAAACAGATAGTGAAAAAATCATGACAGTTCAATGAATCCGATCACATTGCAGAAAGCCAAGACTAATATAACCTGCTGCCTGGCTAATTGGATTAGCTATGCTGCCTCACAGCACCAGGGACACAGGTTCGATTCCCGGCTTGCCTCACTGTCTGTGCGGAGTCTGCATGTTCTCCCCATGTCTGCATGGGTTCCCTTCGGCTGCTCCGGTTTCCTCCCACAGTCTGAAAAACGTGCTGTTAGGTGGATTGGCAATGCTAAAGTGTCCTCAGTGTCCACAGATGTACTGGATTGGTGGATTGGCCATTCTACATTGCCCCTTAGTGTCCACAGATGTGCAGGTTAGGTGGATTGGCCATTCTACATTGCCCCTTAGTGTCCACAGATGTGCGGGTTAGGTGGATTGGCCATTCTACATTGCCCCTTAGTGTCCACAGATGTGCGGGTTAGGTGGATTGGCCATGCTAAATATAGCACTCATGCCACGATGAATCATAGAATTCTAGTGCAGAAGGAGGCCATTCAGCCCATCGAGTTTGCACTGGCCCTGTCCCTGTAACCCCATGCATTTACCCTAGCTCGTCTCCCTGACACTAAGGGGCAATTTAGCATGGCCAATCCACCTAACCTGCATATCTTTGGAGTTTGGGAGGAAACCGGAGCACCCGGAGGAAACCCACGCAGACACGGGGAGAACGTGCAAACTCCACACAGACAGTGACCCGAGGCCAGGAATCGAACCCGGGTCCCTGGCGCTCTGACACCCCACGAAGGATCAATCTATTTCTGAATATGAAGATTTATTAATGTTGGGGGTACAGAGTGTGAGCAGAATAAGAGGATTTTAGGGCACCTTCGTGTTGAGCTGGGCCAGAGAACGGGGCTTTAAACATTTGAATTCAGTTTGTAAAATGTGGAAATAAGTCAGTGAAAATAGCGGTGAAGTTGATGGGTTGTTGTAAAAATCTGACCAGTTCACTGATGTACTTCGGGAGAGGTCCTTACCCAGGCTCAGCTCTGCGTGACTCCAGCCCCACACCAATGTGGTTGACTCAACTGTCCTCTGAAGTGACTGAGTCAGCCCTGTGGTTGTAAGAAAGCTCCAACGATGAATTTCCAAGGATGGACACTAAAGTCAGCAATGCCCACACACTGAGAATGAACAATACAGATTTTGGCACGACACATCGGTTATGTTACACCACACTAAGGGCCTCATGGTCTGATTTGCCAGCGGGATAAAGCCTCAGAACAGCAGGTTATGTCGTGTCCAAAGATGTGCAGGTTGGGTGGATTAGCCATGCTGAATTGCCCCTTAGTGTCCAAAGATGAGAAGGATAGGTGGATTAACCATGCTAACTTGCCCTTTAGTGTCCAAAGATATGGAGGATCGGTTGATTGGCCATGTTAAATTGCCTTAACGGGCGCGAAAACTTGGTAAAGTCAGGTGTGAGGCGATTAGTACAATCCGTGCAGATGTCCACTTTACCAAGGCCCGAAAATGGCCGCGATCCGAACCGCGCCCGAAATGGGTGATGCATTTAAATTGAGTTAATGAGCTGGATGCCCAATCTTACCTGCATTTCCCCCCTTACCATCGCGTTCGCCCGTCCAGATTCGGCGCGGAACAGATGTGCTCGGCAAAGGTCTGTTTCGGGCAGTCCAGCTCTGAGGAGGTAAGATCAGAGCTTCTGGAGGCTCTCTGACTCAGATCAGTGGTGGGGGGAGAGGGGGTGGGGGTGCGGGAGGCCGGAGGTGGATCAAATCATTCTCTGGTCATGGGGGGAGGGGAGGGAGGTGGATCAGATCATTCTCTGGTCATGGGGGCAGGGGTGGGAGGGTTGCCGTTGCCAGTCTGCGGGTGATCGGTGGGGGGGGGGGGGGGGTCGCGATCGGTCTGCGTAGTGGGGGAGGTGGGTGTAAAGGGGGATAGTTATGTTGTGGGGTGGGACGATGTCTGTGGGGGCCATCACTCCCACTTTTCGCTCCCAGGTCACTTTATCCGCTTGTTGCTGCCCGGGAGCGATGTGACAGGGGCGCCCATTTCAGATGTATTTCTCACTGCGCACGCGCAGTTCAGAGCTCCGATCGGAGTTGCAGCGTTTCGAGAGCGAGAAGTCCCGCCCACAGAGCGATTCAGACTCACAATGTTTTTTCCAGGTTAGGTGCGTATGGGGCCCCCGGAGAACAGATTTCCAAGTCAGATCTGAATTACGTCCAGATTCAGCACTTGGAATCAAAATGGTAAAATCGGGCCCTTAGTGTCCAAAGGTGTACAGGTTAGGGGGATTGGCCATGCTAAATTGCCCCTTAGTGTCCAAAGACATGCTGGTCAGGTGCATTGGCCATGCTAAATTGCCCCTTAGTGTCCAAAGACATGCTGGTCAGGTGCATTGGCCATGCTAAATTGCCCCTTAGTGTCCAAAGACATGCTGGTCAGGTGCATTGGCCATGCTAAATTCTCCCAAAGTGTCCAAAGACAAGCTGGTCAGGTGCATTGGCCATGCTAAATTCTCCCTAAGTACATGCGAACAGGTGCCGGAGTGTACCGACTTGGGGATTTTCACAGTCGATTCATAGAGATTTACAGCATGGAAACAGGCCCTTTGGCCCAACTTGTCCACACATCCCAGTTTTCACCAATAAGCTTGTCCCGATTGCCCGCATTTGGCCCATATCCCTTTATACCCATAGAAATCATAGAATCCCTAATGTGCAGAAGGAGGCCATTTGGCCCATCATGTCTGCACCAATCACAATCCCACCCAGACCCGATCCCTGTAACCCCACTCTTTTATCATGCTAGTCCACCTGACACTAAGGGGCAATTTGCTATGGCCAATCAACCTAACCTGCTCACCTTTGGACTGTGGAAGGGAACTGGAGCACCCGGGGGAAACCCACGCAGACACGGGGAGAACGTGCAGACTCCACACAGACAGAGACCTGAGGCTGGAATTGAACCCGGGTGCCTGCCGCTGTGAGGCAGCAGTGCTAACCACTGTGCCACCGTGCAGCCCATCTTACCCATGTAACTGTCCAAATGCTTTTTGAAAGGCAAAATTGTACCCGTCTCCACTACTGCCTCTGGCAGCTCGTTTGCGTTAAGTGACGTTTCAACAAAATTAACTTAATTGCAGCGTTAATATAAGCCTACTTGTGACCAATACATAAACTTTAATCTGCAAACGGTGCCATCTTTGATGAAGAGTAAGATAAAAGCAAAATACCGCGGATGCTGGAATCTGAAATTAAAACAGGAAATGCTGGAAAAACTCAGCAGGTCCGACAGCATCTGAGAGAAAAGAGCAAATGTTTCAACTCTGGATGACCCTTCGTCAGACTCAAAGCGTTGTCTCGATTCTCTCTTCTGTCTGTGTGGAGTTTGCACATTCCCTCCGTGTCTGAGTGGGTTTCCTCCGGGTGCTCCGGTTTCCTCCCGCAGTCCAAAGATCTGCAGGTTAGGTGGATCGACCATGATAAATCACTACTTAGTGTCAGGGGGACTTGCAGGGTAAATATGTGGGGTTACGGGGATAGGGCCTGGGTGGGATTGTTGTTGGTGTAGGCTCGATGGGCCAAATGGCCTCCTTCTGCACTGTAGGGATTCTATGATTCACAGATGCTGTCAGACCTGCTGAGATTTTCCAGTCTTTTCTGTTTTTGATAAAGTTATACCTCCCAAAGTAAACAGACAGTGGAAACAGAAGGTCCCTTATTTCATAACAAAATGGTGACTTTCGAACCACTGCCCAGAATCGACAGTCAGAAAAGGAACTTTGCTGTTAAATTAAAGTACTGTGTTCAGTGAAGCACGTTAAAATAATCTGGGTCAAATACCTTCAATTCACAATTTTGATTACACAATAAGGATCACACAATATTTATTACACAATAAGGATTACACAATAAGGATTACACAATATTTATTACACAATAAGGATTACACAACATTGATTACACAATATTGATTACACAGAATTGATTACACAACATTGATTACACAATATTAATTACACAACATTGATTACACAGTTATGATTACACAACATTGATTACACAATATTAATTACAGAACATTGATTACACAGTTATGATTACACAACATTGATTACACAATATTAATTACACAACATTGATTACACAGTTATGATTACACAACATTGATTACACAATATTACAAAGAACACAGAACAAAACAGCACAGGAACCAGCCCTTCGGCCCTCCAAGTCCACGCCGCTCCCTGGTCCAAACTAGACCATTCTTTTGTATCCCTCCATTCCCACTCCGTCCATGTGGCTAACCAGATAAGTCATAATCGTATTCCAGGCTCCCACCACCCTCTGTGTAAAATACGTCCTTCTGATATCCGTGTTAAACCTTCCCCCTCTCACCTTGAACCTATGACCCCTCGTGAACGTCACCACCGACTTGGGAAAATGCTTCCCACGGTTCACCCTAACTTTGCCTTTCATAATTTTATACACCTCGATTAGGTCACCCCCCATCCTCCGTCTTTCTAGTGAGAACAACCCCAGTTTACCCAATCTCTCCTTATAACTAAGCCCTTCCATACCAGGCAACATCCTGGTAAACCTCCTCTGTATTCTCTCTTAAGCCTCCACGTCCTTCTGGTAGTGTGGCGACCAGAACTGGACGCAGTATTCCAAATGCGGCTGAACCAACGTTCTATACAACTGCAACATCAGACCCCAACTTTTATACTCTATGCCCCATCCTATGAAGGCAAGCATGCCATATGCCTTATTCACTACCTTCTCCACCTGTGACGTCACCTTCAAGGATCTGTGGACTTGCACACCCAGGTCCCTCTGCGTATGTACACCCTTTATGGTTCTGCCATTTACCGTATAGCTCCCCCCGACGTTAGTTCTACCAAAATGCATCACTTCGCATTCATCTGGATTGAACTCCATCTGCCATTTCTTTGCCCAAATTTCCAGCCTATCTATATCCTTCTGTAGCCTCTGACAATGTTCCTCACTATCTGCAAGTCCAGCCATTTTCGTGTCGTCCGCAAAGTTACTGATCACCCCAGTTACACCTTCTTCCAGATCGTTTATATATATATATATATCACAAACAGCAGAGGTCCCAATACAGAGCCCTGCGGAACACCACTAGTCACAGGCATGGAGCCGGAAAAAGACCCTTCCACTACCACCCCTCTGTCTTCTGTGACCAAGCCAGTTCTCCACCCATCTAGCCACTCCCCCTTTATCCCGTGAGATCCAACATTTTGCACCAACCTACTATGAGGGACTTTGTCAAACGCTTTACTAAAGTCCATATAGACGACATCCACGGCCCTTCCATCGTCAACCATTCTCGTCACTTCTTCAAAAACCTCCACCAGTTTAGTGAGGCATGACCTCCCTCTCACAAAACCATGCTGACTATCGTTAATGAGTTTATTCCTTTCTAAATGCACATACATCCTATCTCTAAGAATCCTCTCCAACAACTTCCCTACCACGGACGTCAAGCTCACCGACCTATAATTTCCCGTTTTATCCTTCCTTCCCTTCTTAAATAACGGGACCACATTAGCTATCCTCCATTCCTCTGGGACCTCACCTGTGTCCAGTGACGACACAAAGATTTGCGTCAGAGGCCCAGCGATTTCATCTCTCGTCTCCCTGAGCAGCCTTGGATAGATTCCATCAGGCCCTGGAGATTTGTCAGTCTTTATATTCCCTAAAAAACCTAACACTTCCTCCATTGTGATGGAGATTTTCTCTAACGGGTCAACAGTCCTGCCGAGACACTCCCAGTCAACACATCCATTTCCTTTGTGAGTACCGATGCACTGTATTCATTTAGGATCTCCCCTACTTCTTTGGGCTCTAAGCATAATTCCCCACTTTTGTCCCTGAGGGGTCCGATGTTTTTCCCTGACAACCCTTTTGCTCCGAACGTATGAATAAAATGCCTTGGGATTCTCCTTAATCCTGTCTGCCAACGACATTTCGTGACCTCTTTTTTCCCTTCTAATTGCTCGTTTGAATTATTTCCTACTTTCTTTGTATTCCTCCAGAGCTCCCTCCGTTTTTAGCTGCCTGGACCAACGTACGCCACTCTTTTCTTTTTGACCAGTCCCTCAATTTCCCTGGTTATCCATGGTTCTCGAATCCGACCCTTCCTGTCCTTCTTTTTTACAGGCACATGCTTGTCCTGTAGCCCTAACAACCGTTCCTTAAAAGACTGCCACATACCAGATGTGGATTTACCCTCAAAGAGCCTCTCCCAATCACCAGCTGCCAATTTCTGCCCAATCCCACTTAAGTTAGCCTTCCCCCAATCCAACACCTTACCCTTGGGACACCACTCATCATTTTCCATCACTATCCTGAAGCTAACAGAATTGTGGTCACTATTTGCCACATGTTCCCCTACCAAAACTTTGAAAACCTGACCGGGCTCAATCCCCAGTACTCGGTCCAGTATAGCCCCCTCTCTAGTCGGGCGATCTACATATTGTTCCACAGAACCTTCCTGTACACATTTTACAAATTCCTCCTCATTCAGACTCCCAGCCCTACGCGATTTCCATTCTATACCAGGGAAATTGAAGTCTCCCACGACAACAACCCTATTTTTCCTGCACATATCCATTCTCTCCTGACATTTCCGTTCTTCCACTTCCCTTGGGCTGTTGGGGGGCCTGCAGTATACCCCCAACATAGTGACAGCTCCATTCCTGTTGCTAAGCTCCACCCACAGTGACTCGTTACACGACCCCGCTGAATTTTCCTCCCTCTGCACCGCTGTAATATGCTCTCAAACTAATACTGCTACTGCCCCACCTCTTTTGGTCCCTCCTCTGTCTCGCCCAAAACACTTGTACCCCGGAATATTCAGAATATTGATTACACAACTTTGATTACACAGTATTGATTACAGTGCTTTGATTACACAATATTGATTACAGAACTTTGATTACACAATATTGATTACACAATATTGATTACACAACATTGATTACACAACATTGATTACACAACATTGATTACACAATGTTGATTCCACAATATTGATTACACAACATTGCTTACACAATACTGATTACACAATATTGTTGATACAACATTCAGACAGACAGTGAAGAAATATAAACGGCATCATAATCTCTGTAAACTGCTCAGTTTCCTTTAATTGACTGGTACTGGAGTGTGAAAAGACTACAATGTGACCAGCACATATTCACTTCGCAAAAGCGATTCACATTCTAAGAGATGTATCATAAAGAGTGCATTATACATGCTGAATTCCAAGATCACAGCATTCCCGTGAACCATCGAACCCACGGCAGTGCAGAAGGAGGCCCTACGGCCCATCGAGTCTGCACCGACTCTCTGACAGAGCATCTTATCTGCATTGGAATGATCCGGGTACATGTTTTCTTTTAAGACCAAAGTTAATATTTAAATGTGAAGACCTGAACGCCTCTCAATGCACAAATATTGTTCGTTTCAACATCATTTCCTGCAAACTTTAACATAAATCTGTTTGTTCTGTATCAGGATATGTCCCTAAATATTACAGTGAGGATAACAAACTTCATGGAACATTTTGCCATTCATCTCCTCCAATAAATTCGTGAGGTGATTGATTAAGCACTAAAATAATTCACTCAGTTTGTTTCAAGCTTGAGAATACTTGAAACATAGAGTGCAAAATCATTGGGGACTTCATTGGGGCAGCACAGTGGTCAGCACTGCTACCTCACAGCGCCAGGGACCCAGGTTCGATTCCCGGCTTGGGTCACTGTGTGGAGTTTGCATGTTCTCCCCCATATCAGCGTGTGTTGTGTCCGGGTGCTCCGGTTTCCTCCCACAGTATGAAAGACGTGCCGATTGCAGTGCAGAAGGTGTCTATTCGGCCCTTCACGCCTGCACTGACCATAAACCCACCCAGCCCCCATGCCGGTAATCCCTATTTACCCTTGCTAGTGCCCCCTGGCACTGAGGGGAATTTAGGCATGGCCAAACTACCTAACCCGCACATCTTTGGAGTGTGGGAGGAAGCTTGGGCACCCCGAGGAAACCCACGCAGACACGGGGAGAACGTTCAGACATCACACTAGACAGTGACCCAAGTTGGGTTCCTGCGCTGTGAGGCAGTAGTGCTAACCATTGTGTCACCGTATGGCCCAGTCATTCACTGGCGCTTGACACCTTGCAATGTAATCAGAACCTGTCTGATACAGTAAACAATAAATCACATTCTAAAAGATTTATCACAAACTGTGCATCAAATGCTGCTATCCCAGAGAACTTCAAGTTTTTAGTTGTCCAGAACACCAACAACCTGTCCTGATCCCCACATGCCGACACTATAGTTCAGAAAGCCCACCAACGCCTTTTACTTTCTCAGAAGACTGAGGAAATTAGGCATGACAGCTACGAATCTCAATAACTTTTACAGATGCATTCTTTCTGGTTGGGTCACAGCTTGGTATGTCTCCTGCTCTGCCCAAGACTGTAAGGAACTACAAAAGGTTTTGAATGTAGCCCAATCCATCACGCAAACCAGCCTCGCATCCATTGACTCTGTCTATACTTCCCGCTGTCTCGGCTACGCATCCAGCATTATTAAGGACCCCACGTACCCCGGACATTCTCTCTTCTACCTTCTT
The DNA here is from genome assembly GCF_964213995.1 of Mustelus asterias. Lineage (NCBI taxonomy): Eukaryota > Metazoa > Chordata > Chondrichthyes > Carcharhiniformes > Triakidae > Mustelus > Mustelus asterias. The sequence goes on from NW_027591096.1 coordinate 49,787, forward strand.
TCTTCGGGAAAAAGATACAAAAATCTGAGGTCACGTACCAATCGACTGAAGAACAGCTTCTTCTCTGCTGCCGTCAGACTTTTGAATTGACTTATCTCGCATTTAGTTGATCTTTCTCTGCACCCTCGCTATGACTGTGACACTACATTCTGCACTCTCTCCTTTCCTTCTCTATGTTTTGTCTGTATAGCGCGCAAGAAACAATACTTTTCATTATATATTAATAAATGTGACAATAATAAATCAAATCAAATCCAGATAAGCTGAAAATTAAGCTCACATCAATTTTGTGAAGCCCTTTCAGTCCCAGCAAGTCATTTGCAGTTGTCTTATTTACCAAACGGTCGCTACTTATCCGTTTGAGACATTAATATTCAAAAGAAAACAAGAATAAATGACCTTCTTGTTGCCAGGATCTGTGATTTAGTATTGATCTAAAAGGTAACGAAGTAAAAAGAAAGGTAATTCGACAAGAAAACCAGATGAATGGGAAATCGAATAGCTTTTTCCATAATTCACACAGACCCATAATTTGCAAAATCGTGGTTATATGATGCAGTCATATAACAAAGTGAATTTTAAATTGTATCTCTGCAAATCATCTTAATTTGGATTGCTCATCCACACAGACCACGATTCCAGCTGTGGAAACTCTTTTAATTCATATCATTCATTCTCTCTCTCTATATTTGTTTACCCAACAATAATAAGATCAGATGGTCTGAGACGAGGTGACACAGTGGTTCGTGCTGCTCCCTCACAGCGCCAGAGACCAGGGTTCGCTTCCCGGCTTGGGTTACTGTCTGTGCGGAGTCTGACCGTTGTCCCCCATGTCATAGAGTCAGAGAGGTTTACAGCATGGAAACAGGCCCTTCAGCCCAACTGGTCCATGCCACCTTTTTTTAACCACTCAGCTACTCCCAATTACCTGTATTTGGCCCATATCCCTCTCTACCCATCTTACCCATGTAACTGTCTGAATGCTTCATAAAAGACAAAATTGTATCCGCCTCTGCTACTGCCTCTGGCAGCTTCTTCCAGACATTCACCGCCCTCTGTGTGAAACAATTGTCCCTCTGGGCCTTTTTGCATCTCTCCCCTCTCACCTTAAAGCTATGTCCTCTACTTTTGGAGTCCCCTACCTTCGGGAAATGATGTGGACTCTCTGGGGCGGCACGGTGGCACAGTGGTTAGCACTGCTGCTTCACAGCACCAGGGACCCGGGTTCAAGTCTGGTCTCGCGTCACTGACTGTGTGGAGTTGGCACATTCTCCCTGTGTCTGCGTGGGTTTCCTCCGGGGGCTCCAGTTTCCTCCCACATTCCAAAGATGTGTGGGTTAGGTTGATTGGCCATGCTAAATTGACCGTAGTGTCAGGGGAATTAGCAGGGATATGTGGGGTTATGGGAATAGAGCCTGGGTGGGATTGTGGTCGGTGCAGACTTGATGGGCCGAATAGCCTCCTCCTGCACTCCAGGGATTCTGTGATTTGATGTTTAACAACAGAAGTGAATTTGAAACATTATTTCTGTTTTCCTCCCCAGACAAACACGTTCTTTCCTGGCTGGTCTTTCGGGGCGTGGTTGTTGTTTGCGCTTAGAATCTGCTTCAGCACTTGATGTCACATCAATCCAGTAGTTGCATAAGCAGTAACACCGGAGATATCATTGCAGAGGACATCAACCCACTTCCTGCGAGCTTCATTGCAGCTGAATATCACATGAAGCAACTAGAGCAGCATCACCTTCTGAGAAATGAAGACCAGAGTGCGATTGTAAACTGTCAACATTTTTAAAATCTTAAGGAGACATTCGACCTCCGGCATTTGTTGAAACTTCTTTTTGTAAAAGTCTTTGAAGAACAATTAGCCAAACTGTCGTGGAAACTGCATTTTATTTCAGGATTTGAATATTTCAAGCAGCCTCATTGTAAGGTTTACTAGTTCCTCAACAGAAAACAGAAGATTCATTCCTGAAACATTACACTGTGCATCACATCATTGAGCTGACAGCAAATTAGCATCATGACATTGCTGTTTTAACTGGGGAATCTGGCCGAAAAATCTCTTATTTATAATATCGTGCGGAATAAAAAAAGACATTCCTTCTCATTTTAAACATCGCCATTCTGTGAAACATGGGAGCTAAAAAAAACATAGCACGGGAGTTACTCATGACGATGCTTTGTCCGTCAGGCTCCCTTCTCATTTCTCATTCTGAAACCATCCAGTAAATCCCGTTGGCCACATGATGGTTTTGCCTTGTTAAATGTTGCATTATTTTGGGTTGAATGGAATCCAGTGGTTCAGTTCCGTTTTTGCATTGGCTTCAAGCGGATCGAGTTTATACAGCTTCACATTCCATGGCATGACTTGAGCTGAGCTCAAAGCAGGTTGGACGGTTGAGTTCAGTTGAACGCTAAGATGTCACAGTAATTTCATTGCAATGTTAATGTAAGTCTACTTGTGACACTAATGAATAAACTTTTAAACTAACATTTTTATCAAAGACAACCTTTCTTGATTAGTGCCCTGCACCCTAACAGCCTCTCCACCCACAGGGAAACATCTACACTCGAGATACAGAATTTCAGTGACTCCCAATTCACAGGATAATATATCGACATATCGATTGTCGTCCTTCAGTACTTTTCCATTCACAGAGATGTACATTCTAAATATGTCTCTTTGCGCAACTCTATCCACACCTCCCATCCATTGACTCTGTCTGCACTTCTCGCTGCCTCGGAAAAGCAGCCGGCATAATCAAGGACCCCACACACGCCGGGCATTCTCCCTCCCACCTTCTTCGATCAGGTGACCTCCGTCTGAGGTCACGTACCAACCAACTCAAGAACAGCCTCTTCCTTGCTGCCATCAGACTTTTGAATGGACCTACCCCGCATTAAGTTGACCTTTCTCTCCACCCGAGATATGACTGTAACATTCAGCACCCTCTCCTTTCCCTGGAATCATAGAAACCCTACAGTGAAGAAAGAGGTCATTCGGCCCATCGAGTCTGCATTGACAACAATCCCACCCGGGTCCTATCCCCATCGTCCCAAATATTTACCCTGCTAATCCCTCTAACCTACATATCCCAAGACACTAAGGGGCAATTTATCATTGCCAATGCACCTAACCCGCACACCTTTGGATTTTGGGAGGAAACCAGACCCGGAGGAAACCCACGCAGACACAGGGAGAATGTGAAAACTCCACACAGACAGTGGCCCAAGCCGGGAATCAAACCCAGTTCTCTGGAGCGGTGATGCAGCAGTGCTAACCACCATGCCATTGTGCTGCTCACCACTGTGCAATATGCATTGTCTGTATAGCGTGCAAGAAACAATACCTTTCACTGTATACTAATACATGTGACAAGAATCAAATCAAATCAAAACAAATCATCACAAAATTAAATAATTTAATTTATTCCTCCATCTGCCAACTTGTTCCCCATTCTGTTATTTTGTCTCTATCTCTGTGCAGCCCCTTTGAATCCTCCTCATAGCTTTAATTCACAATTAGTTTAGAATCATATTGGAAATCTGGTAGCTTACTCCCAGCATCTTCAGTTATTTTGTTGACATATATTGGCCGAGTGGTATTATCGCCAGACTATTAATCCAGAAACTCAGCTAATGTTCCAGGGACCCGGGTTCGAATCCCGCCACGACAGACGATGGAATTTGAATGCAATAAAAAATATCTGGAATTAAGAATCTACTGATGACCATGAAACCATTGTCGACTGTCGGAAAAGCCCATCTGGTTCACGAATGTCCTTCAGGGAAGGAAATCTGCCGTGCGGACCCGGTCTGGCTCACATGTGACTCCAGAGCCGCAGCAATGTGGTGGACTCTCAACTGCCCTCGAGCAAGTAGGGATGGGCAATAAATGTTGGCCCAGCCAGCGACGCCCATGTACCACGAACAAATAATAAAAAAACATAAACAGCTACATCCCCAATACACATTTTTGCAATATTTCATAAGTTACAGCCAACCAGCCTGAATGTGCTTCAGTATCCCGACTCACTGTTCCGTGCCTGCTGACGAATTACCTATCCAATCCAGGCTGTCAACCTGAGCCACAATCGGACACCTCGACTCTTTGTGCTGCATGCTATGGGATTGTTGTAATCCAAATCTATGACATCAACTGGCCCCATCGTGTAGGGCGGTGAACTCACTTGCCTACATGACAAGGGTGTGATTCAGTATACTACCAATGATGTGAGTTCAATCTCCCTACAGGCTGCAGTGATTTGTAAATATTGTCTCCACACCTTGTCCAAGAGTGGCATAGACAGAGTGGATAGTCAGAGGCTCTTTCCTAGGGTAGAAAAGTCATGTACTAGGGGACATAGGTTTAAGGTGCGTCGGGAAAAGATCAGAGGAGATCTGTGAGGCAAGTTTTTTACACAGAGGGTGGTGAATGGCTGGAACGCGCTGCCCGAGGAGGTGGTGGGAGCAGGTACGATAGCGGCATTTAAGGGGCATCTCGATGAATACATGAATAGAATGGGAATGGAAGGATACGGATTCTGTAAGTGCATACGGTTTTAGTTTAGGCAGGCATTATGATCGGCGCAGGCTTGGCGGGCCGAAGGGCCTGTTCCTGTGCTGCACTGTTCTTTGTTCTTTGAGTGGTGAACTGAAATGGGCAGCACGGTGGTACAGTGGTTGGCACTGCTGCCTCATAGTGCCAGGGACCCGGGTTCGATTCGTGGCTTGGATCACTGTCTGTGCGGAGTCTGCATGTTCTCTTCGTGTCTGCATGGGTTTCCTCCGGCTGCCCCCGTTTTCTCCCACTGTCTGAAAGACGTGCTGGTTAGGTGCGTTGGCCATGTTAAATTCTCCCTCTGTGTACCCAAACAGGCACTGGAATGTGGGGACTCGGGGATTTTCACAGTAACTACATTGCAGTCTTAATGTAAGCCTACTTGTGACACTAATAAAAACAGCACATTTACTCTATCAGCAGTTATCTATTTCAGAGCACTAAAGTCGGCTTTAAGTTTTGGCGATGTTATATGGTTTAAATCCCTCGACTTATACTTATACTTCCACTTCAGATATTGAGAGCTCCTTGCTCTTATGAGTAGGTCCATTGGTTATCCTCTATTCCTGCTATGGAAATGACGTGTTCCACTGTGAAAACAGATGCAGAATACAGAATCCTCAAAATAAAGATTCAGAAGGGTCCAGAGGGGGCATTATTTCACATAGAGTGTGATGAGTGTCTGGAACAAGCTGTCAGAGGCAGTAGGAGAGGGGGGTACAATTTTCTATATTAAAAAGCGTTTAGTCAGTTCCATGGGTACAATGGGTATAGAGAGACATGGGCCAAATGCGGGCAATTGGGAGGAGCTTAAAGGTAAAAACTGGGCGGCACGGACACGTTGGGCCGAAGAGTCTGTTTCCATGCTGTAAACCTCAATGACTCGATAACATAGGAACAGGAATTAAGAGCAGAAGTCGGCAAATTCAGCCCTTCGAGCCTGATCCGTCATTCAATCAGATCATGGCTGATCTCTCCCTGGTCTCAAATCCACCTCCCCACCTGTTCCCCATATCCCCCTAATACCTTTTTTATTAGAAATATATCCATCTCCTTCCTGAAACCATTCAATGATTCAGACTCCCCCGCGCTCTGGGGCAGCGAGTTCCACAAACTCACCACCCTCTGCGAGAAGTAGTTCCTCCTCATTTCAGTTTTAAATCTATCGCCTCTCAACCTATACCTGTGACCTCTAGTTCGAGATTGCCCCATAAGAGGAAACATTTGATCTACATTTACTTCATCAATCCCTTTTAAAATTTTATATACCTCCATCAGATCCCCTCTCATCCCTCTGAACTCCAGTGAGTATAAGCCCAAAGTGATTAATCTCTCCTCATACGTCAATCCTCTCATCCCCAGAATCAATCTGGTGAACCTCCTCTGAACTGCCTCCAATGCAGCAACATCCTTCCTCAAATAAAGAGACCAAAACTGGACACAATGCTCCAGATACTCTGCGGGATTTTCATAGAATCATAGATAAAAAGGTTCTTATCACTTGGAAAGGTTTCATCAGTAATGAGGGGACCTTAGTACATTTTGTTTTACCCGAAGTGGGAGGCAGCCATTCCTGATCGAAACTGGACGATCTTAATATCTTGGAACAGTGGAGTTCAAAGAGGTGCGAGAGACAATGAAATGGGGGATGGGAGGGAAGGAGGATATGTAAGGAAAGTCACTGAGCTGAGTTATATGATTATATATAGAGGTGAGAGGGGAAAGATTTCAAAGGGAACTGAGGGGCAACTTCTTCAAACGTAGGGTGGTGTGTGCATGGAATGAGCTGCCGGAGAAAGTGGTTGAGGCAAGTTCAGTACCAACATTTAAAAAGCATTTGGATAGAGGGAAAGGATTAGAGGGTTATGGACTGAACGCGGGCAATTGGGACCAACTGGGATGGCACCATGGTCAGCATGGACTGTTTGGGCCGAAGGACCTGTTTCCATGATGTACTGCTCTGTGACTCGATATAGGCTGTGTGACGAGATATTCTGTGACTAGCACTATGCTGAGTGAAGTTGTAAAACTTGAAGAGTCCATCCAGAAACCAAGAAAGATTTATGTTTCAAAATACACCCCTGTTTCTGAATATTTTGGCTTTCCACAGTGCAGTGGAAGAGTGTCAGAATTCATGTGGTTTGCCTTGAATATTGTGATTGCAGTTTTGCCTTGAGTATTATTCCTGGAATTTGATCGATCAACATCTGTAAGAGATAATTGACAAGAAATTAGCGGGGGGTAGCAGGGTAAATATGTGGGGTTATGGGGGTAGGGCCTGGGTGGGAATGTGGTCAGTGCGGACTCGATGGGCCAAATAACCTCCTTCTGCACTGCAGGGATTCTATGATTCTATGATCTTGGTTTCAGATAAAGCTCGGCACAACATCGTGGGCCGAAGGGCCTGTTCTGTGCTGTACTGTTCTATGTTCTATCTATGAAAGTGCTTATAAGACTATTCTCACCAACTGGAATTTTAATAAGACTGTCCATAGTATGCCACCTAAATCTCCCACACCTCATTATTAAATTTTGCCTCCTCGTAACTGACCCTTCAGCTAAGGGGAACAGCTGCTCCCTCTCCACCCTGTCCATGTCCTTCATAATCTTGTACACCTCGATCAGGTCACCCCTCAGTCTTTGGTCCAGAGAGACCAAATCAAACCTATCCAACCTCTCTTCATAGCTTAAATGTTTCGTCCCAGGCAGCATCTTGGCGAATCTCCTCTGCACCACCTCCAGTGCAATCACATCCTTCCTATAATGTGTCGACCAGAACTGCACACAGTACTCCAGCTGTGGCCAAACCAACGCTCTATACAGCTCCATCATGACTTCTACGTTTTTGTAATCAATACCCCGATTGACAAAGTTGAACAATAATATTCCAGCAAAGACGAATCGCTGGCAACCCCTCATCACACCTCAGCAGCTATAGACGCTGGTGGGGTCTGTGGTCCCGTGAGCCGTCCCTCTGGTCAGGAGGGAACCACTGCCGTTCCATCAGCCCGGGTATTCTGCTGCGGGGAAGCAACTTCACTCACTCCAAAGTTAGGAGGTGGTGGGAGGAAGCTTCCTCATAGCAGACGTTATGTCCAATCTATTTAGGGTGTCGCAGTGACGGAGTGGTTAGCACTGCTGCCTCACAGAGCGAGGGACCCGGGTTCGGTTCCCGGCTTGTGTCACTGCCTGTGTGGATTCTGCATGTTCTCTCCATGTGTGCGTGGGTTTCCTCTGGTTTCCTCCCACAGTCTGAAAGACGTGCTGGTTAGGGTGCATTGGCCATGCTAAATTTTCCCTCAGTGTACCCGAACAGGAACCGGAGTGTGGTGACTAGGGGATTTTCACAGTAACTTCATTGTAGTGTTAATGTAAGCCCGCTTGTGACACGAATAAATATATTTTAATCGGTTGCAATCACCGACCAGGAACTCCAATGGCAGCGAGAATAGAATAGTAACTGACTCCAGCTTGACCGATAGTGAATCAGTGTGTTTTCTGAGAGAAGCGATGGTGTCTGCCTATGGCATAAGCCATGGCCATTTACTGAGGTCTCACACTGAAGGTCTTCTCTTTAATACACAGCAGAAACACTCCTGAGACTCGGCAGAGCAACCTATTAAGTAATCAATTACAGGTGAGAAAACAAACAACACACTGCAATGCTGGTGCTGAGAAGGAGCAATGATTGGATTTGATTTGATTTATTATTGTTTATTATTTATTATTTGTTATGCTGCAACTGTACAGGACCTTGGTGAGACCACATTTGGAATATTGTGTGCAGTTCTGGTCACCTCACTATAGGAAGGATGTGGAAGCGCTGGAAGGAGTGCAGAGGAGATTTACCAGGATGCTGCCTGGTTTGGAGGGTAGGTCATATGAGGAAAGGTTGAGGGAGCTAGGGCTATTCTCTCTGGAGCGGAGGAGGCTGAGGGGAGACTTAATAGAGGTGTATAAAATGATGAAGGGGATAGATAGAGTGAACGTTCAAAGACTATTTCCTCGGGTGGATGGAGCTATTACAAGGGGGCATAACTATAGGGTTCGTGGTGGGAGATACAGGACGGATATCAGAGGTAGGTTCTTTACGCAGAGAGTGGTTGGGGTGTGGAATGGACTGCCTGCAGTGATAGTGGAGTCAGACACTTTAGAAACATTTAAGCGGTTATTGGATAGGCACATGGAGCACACCAGGATGGTAGGGAGTGGGATAGCTTGATCTTGGTTTCAGATAAAGCTCGTCACAACATCGTGGGCCGAAGGGCCTGTTCTGTGCTGTACTGTTCTATGTTCTATGTTCTATGTCACATGTGTTAGTATACAGTTAAATACATTGTTTCTTGCAAGCTATACAGACAAAGCATACCGTTCATAGAGAAGGAAAGGAGAGAGCGCAGAATGTAGTGTTACAGTCATGGCTCGGGTGGAGAGAAGGACCAAATTAACATTATAATAAAGTATTATATAATATATATATATTATATGTTGTATGCGGCTACCTGAATATAAGGTAGGTTCATTCAAAAGTCTGACAGCAGCAGGGAAGAAGCTGTTCTTGAGTCGGTTGGTACGTGACCCCCAGACTTTTGTATCTTTTTCCCGACAGAAGAAGGTGGAAGAGAGAATGTCCGGGGTGTGTGGGGTCCATGATTATGCCGGCTGCTTTTCCCGAGGCAGTGGGAAGTGTAGACAGAGTCAATGGGTGGGAGGCTGGTTTGAGTGATGGACTAGTCTTCGTTCACAACCCTTTATAGTTTCTTGCAGCCTTGGACAGAGCAGAAGCCAGACCCAGCTGTGATACAACCAGAAAGAATGCTTTCTATGGTGCATCTGTAAAAGTTGGTGAGAGTCGGAGCTGACATGCCAAATTTCCTTAGCCTCCTGAGAGAGTAGAGGCACCGGTGGGTTTTCTTAACTTTTGCATCGGTGTGGGGGGATCAGGGCAGGTTGTTGGTGATCTGGACACCTAGAAACCTGAAGCTCTCGATCATTTCCACTTCATCCCCAATTTTCAATGAAAATAGTGTTTCATTGTGATGGGAAATTCAGATCAGAAATAAGTTTCATGTTTTTCATTCCGGTCTGTTTCATTACATTAAAGATACAATATAATTGCAATTTATTCAGGCTGTCAGTGGGGTGAATTATAGGCTAAATTTCCCCTTTGTGTCCCGGAATGTGTCGGTTCGAGGTGTTGGTGAGGTAATTATGTGGGGTTATAGAACATAGAACATAGAACATAGAACATTACAGCGCAGAACAGGCCCTTCGGCCCACGATGTTGCACCGACCAGTTAAAAAAAAAACTGTGACCCTCCAACCTAAACCAATTTCTTTTCGTCCATGAACCTATCTACGGATCTCTTAAACGCCCCCAAACTAGGCGCATTTACTACTGATGCTGGCAGGGCATTCCAATCCCTCACCACCCTCTGGGTAAAGAACCTACCCCTGACATCGGTTCTATAACTACCCCCCCTCAATTTAAAGCCATGCCCCCTCGTGCTGGATTTCTCCATCAGAGGAAAAAGGCTATCACTATCCACCCTATCTAAACCTCTAATCATCTTATATGTTTCAATAAGATCCCCTCTTAGCCGCCGCCTTTCCAGCGAAAACAATCCCAAATCCCTCAGCCTCTCCTCATAGGATCTCCCCTCCATACCAGGCAACATCCTGGTAAACCTCCTCTGCACCCTCTCCAAAGCCTCCACATCATTCCTGTTATGGGGATAGGGCCTGGGCGGGATTGTTGTTGGTGCAGACTCGATGGGCCGAATGGCCTCTTTTGCACTGTTGGGTTTCTGTGATACAATTTATGATGAGTCTGTACTGACCACAACCCCACCCAGGCCCTATTTCCGTAACCCCAGCATCCACCCTGATAGTCTCCCTGACAATAACGGGCAATTTTTAGCACGGCCAATACACCCAACCTGCACATCTTTGGACTGTGGGAGGAAAGTGAAGCACCTGGAGGAAACCCATGCAGAAACGGGGAGAATGTGCAGACTCCACACAGAGGTCGGATTTGAACCAGGATCCCTGGCGCTGTGTGGACCTTTTGAGAATGTTACTGATACAATGGTGTAAGACAGGCATTCTCTGCTTTTCACACAGTGCCGATCACGTTTCTAAAGCTTATTTATTCATGTAACAAGTACGCTCACATTAACAGTGCAATGAAGTTACTGTGAAAATCCCCTAGTTGCCACACTCCGGCGCCTGTTCGGGTACACTGAGAGAGGATTTAGCATGATCAATGCAACTAAACAGCACGTCTTCTGGTCTGTGGGAGGAAACAGGAGCACCCGGAGGAAACCCATGCAGACACGGGGTGAACACGCAGACTGCGCACAGGCAGTGACCCAAACCGGGGATCAAACCCGGGTCTCTGGCGCTGTGAGGCAGCAGTGCTAACGATTGTGCCACCATGTCACCCATACATACAAAGAACAAAGGAAAGTACAGCACTGGAACAGGCCCTTCGGCCCTCGAAGTCCCTCCCCCCCCATGACTGTATCCAGCAATCCAAACAGAAGGATGATGCTCTGGAACGTCCACATTATGGTAAATTCTCAACCTCAGCGTCTCCTGTATTGTGAATTCTCGCTTTATAAACAAGTGTGCTGCTCCCATCTGGTTCTCTGGCTCTTGGCTTCATGCGGAGCTTGTGACCTGGCAGAGGAATGAGCCAAGGTGACGATACTCTTGGCGAGGATGAAGAAAGGGTTGTTGCAATGTATAGGAGAGACGTAAAGGATGGGGGATCTGACGCGAGATGGATTGAGGAATTATGTATTTTTCGGGGACTTACCTTAATATTTCCCGGAATTAACCAGCAGTTTGCTGAACATTTCAACATTTCCTTGTCAACTGAACAGGAGAACGCTGCGTGGGAATGAAAGCAAATGGAGTCAATAAATGAATACAGAAACAGAAAATGCTGGGAGATCTCAGCAGGTCTATCCGTATCTGTGGAGAGAGAATAAAGAACAAAGAACAAAGAACAGTACAGCACAGGAAACAGGCCCTTCGGCCCTCCCAAGCCTGTGCCGCTCCTTGGTCCAACTAGACCAATCGTTTGTATCCCTCTATTCCCAGGCTGCTCATGTGACTATCCAGGTAAGTCTTAAACGATGTCAGCGTGCCTGCCTCCACCACCCTACTTGGCAGCGCATTCCAGGCCCCCACCACCCTCTGTGTAAAAAACGTCCCTCTGATGTCTGAGTTATACTTCGCCCCTCTCAGCTTGAGTCCGTGAACCCTCGTGATCGTCACCTCCGACCTGGGAAAAAGCTTCCCACTGTTCACCCTATCTATACCCTTCATAATCTTGTATACCTCTATTAGATCTCCCCTCATTCTCCGTCTTTCCAAGGAGAACAACCCCAGTCTACCCAATCTTTCCTCATAGCTAAGACCCTCCATACCAGGCAACATCCTGGTAAACCTTCTCTGCACTCTCTCTAACGCCTCCACGTCCTTCTGGTAGTGCGGCGACCAGAACTGGACCCAGTACTCCAAATGCGGCCTAACCAGCGCTCTATACAGCTGCATCATCAGACTCCAGCTTTTATACTCTATACCCCGTCCTATAAAGGCAAGCATACCATATGCCTTCTTCACCACCTTCTCCACCTGTGTTGCCACCTTCAAGGATTTGTGGACTTGCACACCTAGGTCCCTCTGTGTTTCTATACTCCTGATGACTCTGCCATTTATTGCATAACTCCTCCCTACATTATTTCTTCCAAAATGCATCACTTCGCATTAATCCGGATTAAATTCCATCTGCCACCTCTCCGCCCAATTTTCCAGCCTATCTATATCCTGCTGTATTGCCCGACAATGCTCTTCGCTATCCGCAATTCCAGCCATCTTTCTGTCATCCGCAAACTTGCTGATTACACCAGTTACACCTTCTTCCAAATCATTTATATATATATCACAAATAGCAGAGGTCCCAGTACAGAGCCCTGCAGAACACCACTGGTCACAGACCTCCAGCCGGAAAAAGACCCTTCGACCACTACCCTCTGTCTCCTATGGCCAAGCCAGTTCTCCACCCATCGAGCCACTTCTCCTTGTATCCCATGAGCCTTAACCTTCTTAACCAACCTGCCATGTGGGACTTTGTCAAATGCCTTACTGAAATCCATATAGACGACATCCACGGCCCTTCCTTCATCAACCGTTTTTGTCACTTCCTCAAAAAACTCCACCAAATTTGTAAGGCACGATCTCCCTCTTACAAAACCATGCTGTTTGTCACTAATGAGATTGTTCCGTTCTAAATGCACATACATCCTGTCTCTAAGAATCCTCTCCAACAACTTCCCTACCACGGACATCATGCTCACCGACGTATAATTTCCTGGGTTATCCCTGCTACCCTTCTTAAACAACGGGACCACATTCGCTATCCTCCAATCCTCAGGGACCTCACCCGTGTCCAAAGAAGCGACAAAGATTTCCGTCAGAGGCCCAGCAATTTCCTCTCTCGTCTCCCTGAGCAGTCGAGGATAGATGCCATCAGGCCCTGGGGCTTTGTCAGTTTTAATGTTCCCTAAAAAACCTAACACTTCCTCTCTCGTAATGGAGATTTTCTCTAACGGGTCAACACCTCCCTCCGAGACACTCCCGGTTAACACGCCCCTCTCCTTCGTGAATACCGATGCAAAGTATTCATTTAGGATCTCCCCTATTCGCTTGGGTTCTAAGCATAATTCCCCTCCTTTGTCCCTGAGAGGTCCGATTTTCTCCCTGACAACTCTTTTGTTCCTAACGTATGAATAGAATGCCTTAGGATTCTCCTTAATCCTGCCTGCCAAGAACATCTCGTGCCCTCTTTTTGCCCTTCTAACTCCCCGTTTGAGATCTTTCCTACTCTCTCTGTATTCCTCCAGAGCTCCATCTGTTTTCAGTTGCCTGGACTTAACGTACGCCTCCCTTTTCATTTTCATCAGATCCTCAATTTCCCTGGTTATCCACGGCTCTCGAATCCTACCTTTCCTATCTTTCCTTTTTACAGGCACATGCCTATCCTGCAGCCTTATCAATAGTTCCTTAAAAGACTCCCACATGCCAGACGCGGACTTACCCTCGAACATCCTCTCCCAATCAACATCCACCAATTCCTGCCTAATCCGGCTATAGTCAGCCTTCCCCCAATTTAGCACCCTGCCCGTAGGACAGCACTCATCCTTGTCCATTACTATCCTAAAGTTAACAGAGTTGTGGTCACTATTTGCCACATGTTCCCCTACCGAAACTTTGACGACCTGACCGGGCTCATTTCCCAGAACTAGGTCCAGTATAGCCCCCTCTCTAGTCGGGCTATCTACATACTGTTCCAAAGAACCTTCCAGTACGCATTTTACAAATTCCTCCCCGTCCGGTCCCCCAGCTCTAAGCACTTTCCAGTCTGTGCCAGGGAAATTAAAGTCCCCCACTACAACAACCCTATGTTTTCTGCACCTATCCAGAATCTCCTGACATATCCAATAGAGCCAATGTTTCACGTCTGTGTGACCCTTCCTCAGGGTCCATTCGTGAGACCATTTTGATGATAGTGTAAGCAAAGTTGTCAGTAAAGGAGACTACATCCTGAGGGTGTCATCCAAGGTAATCAAAAATCAACAAAGAACAAAGGAAAGTACAGCACAGGAACAGGCCCTTCGGCCCTCCAAACCTATGCCAATCATGATGCCCGAACTAAACTACAAAAAACAACTTCTGCCCTTACCCGGGACTGTCGGGGGTGAGGACCTTAAAACGATCACTATTACTAAAGAGGTAGGCTAATGGAACTAAAGGTAGACAAGTCCCCTGGTCCGGATGGAATGCATCCCGGGGTTCTAAAAGAAACAGAAGTAATAGCAAATTCATTAGTTGTAATTTATCAAAATTCACTTGACTCTGGGGAGGTGCTAGCTGATTGGAAAACAGCGAATGTAACGCCACTGTTTTAAAAAAGGAGGCAGACAAAAGGCAGGTAACTACAGGCCGGTTAGCTTAACATCCGGAGTTGGGAAAATGCTGGAATCTATCATTAAGGAAGAAATAACAGGACACCTGGAAAAGAATGGTTCAATCAAGCAGAAGCAGCATGGATTCTTGAAGGGAAAGCCATGTTTGACTAATTTACTGGAATTGTTTGAGGATACGACGAGTGCAGTTGACAGAGGGGAACCGGTGGATGTTGTGTAAATAGATTTCCAGAAGGCATTCGATCAGGTGCCTCACAAAAGGTTGCTGCATAAGATAAAGGTACACGGAGTTGGGGGTAAAGTGTTAGCGTGGATTGAGGATTGGCTATCTAACAGAAAGCAGAGAGTCGGAATAAATGGGTTCTTTTCCGGTTGGCAATCAGTGACTAGTGGCGCGCCGCAGGGATCAGTGCTGGGGCCTCAACTATTTACCATATACATAGACGATCTGGAGGAGGGGACCGAGTGTAGGGTAACAAAGTTTGCGGATGACACAAAGATGAGTGGGAAAGCAAATTGCGTGGAGGACAAAGAGAGTCTGCAGAGAGATTTGGATCGGCTAAGTCAGTGGGCAAGGATCTGGCAGATGGAGTATAACGTTGGTAAGTGTGAGGATATCCACTTTGGAAGGAATGATAGTAAAATGGACTCTTATTTGAACGGTGAAGAATTACAACATGCTACTGTGCAAAGGGACCTGGGGGTCCTTGTGCATGAATCACAAAAACTCAGTTTGCAGGTGCAGCAGGTGATCAAGAAAGCAAATGGAATGTTGGCCTTTACCGCGAGAGGGATGGAGTATAAAAGCAGGGAGGTCATGCTGCAACTGTACAGGGTACTGGTGAGGCCGCACTGAGAGTACTGTGTGCAGTTTTGGTCTCCATATTTAAGAAAGGATATATTAGCTTTGGAGGGGGTACAGAGAAGGTTCATCATAGAACATAGAACATAGAATATTACAGCGCAGAACAGGCCCTTCGGCCCACGATGTTGCACCGACCAGTTAAAAAAAAACTGTGACCCTCCAACCTAAACCAATTTCTTTTCGTCCATGAACCTATCTACGGACCTCTTAAACGCCCCCAAACTAGGCGCATTTACTACTGATGCTGGCAGGGCATTCCAATCCCTCACCACCCTCTGGGTAAAGAACCTACCCCTGACATCGGTTCAATAACTACCCCCCCTCAATTTAAAGCCATGCCCCCTCGTGCTGGATTTCTCCATCAGAGGAAAAAGGCTATCACTATCCACCCTATCTAAACCTCTAATCATCTTATATGTTTCAATAAGATCCCCTCTTAGCCGCCGCCTTTCCAGCGAAAACAATCCCAAATCCCTCAGCCTCTCCTCATAGGATCTCCCCTCCATACCAGGCAACATCCTGGTAAACCTCCTCTGCACCCTCTCCAAAGCCTCCACATCCTTCCTGTAATGTGGGGACCAGAACTGCACACAGTACTCCAAGTGCGGCCGCACCAGAGTTGTGTACAGTTGCAACATAACGCTACGACTCCTAAATTCAATCCCCCTACCAATAAACGCCAAGACACCATATGCCTTCTTAACAACCTTATCTACTTGATTCCCAACTTTCAGGGATCTATGCACACATACACCTAGATCCCTCTGCTCCTCCACACTATTCAAAGTCCTCCCGTTAGCCCTATACTCAACACATCTGTTATTCCTACCAAAGTGAATTACCTCACACTTCTCCGCATTAAACTCCATCCGCCACCTCTCGGCCCAACTTTGCAACCTGTCTAAGTCTTCCTGCAAACTACGACACCCTTCCTCACTGTCTACCACACCACCGACTTTGGTGTCATCAGCAAATTTGCTAATCCACCCAACTATACCCTCATCCAGATCATTAATAAATATTACAAACAGCAGTGGCCCCAAAACAGATCCCTGAGGTACACCACTTGTAACCGCACTCCATGATGAATATTTACTATCAACCACCACCCTCTGTTTCCTATCCGCTAGCCAATTCCTGATCCAATTTCCTAGATCACCCCCAATCCCATACATCTGCATTTTCTGCAGAAGCCTACCATGGTGAACCTTATCAAACGCCTTACTAAAATCCATATATACCACGTCCACTGCCTTGCCCCCATCCACCTCCTTGGTCACTTTCTCAAAAAACTCAATAAGGTTAGTAAGGCACGACCTACCTGCCACAAAACCATGCTGACTATCACCTATCAATTCATTACTCTCCAAATAACTATAAATCCTATCCCTTATAATTTTTTCCAACATCTTGCCGACAACAGAAGTGAGACTCACCGGTCTATAATTCCCGGGGAAGTCTCTGTTCCCCTTCTTAAACAATGGGACAACATTCGCTAACCTCCAATCTTCTGGTACTATACCAGAGGCCAACGACGACCTGAAGATCAGAGCCAGAGGCTCTGCAATCACTTCTCTTGCCTCCCAGAGAATCCTTGGATAAATCCCATCCGGACCAGGGGATTTATCTATTTTCAGACCCTCCAGAATATCCTGCACATCCTCCTTATCAACTGTAATACTGTCTATTCTACTCCCCTGCAACCCAGTGTCCTCCTCAGCTATATTCATGTCCCCTTGCGTGAACACCGAAGAGAAATATTGGTTCAATGCTTCACCAATCTCCTCCGGTTCCACACATAACTTCCCTCTGCCATCTATAACTGGCCCTAAACTTGCCCTAACCAACCTTCTGTTCTTGACATACCTATAGAACGCCTTAGGATTCTCTTTAACCCTATCCGCCAAAGTCTTCTCATGTCCCCTTTTAGCCCTTCTAAGCTCGCTCTTCAACTCCCTCTTAGCCAATCTAAAGCTTTCTAGTGCACTACCCGAGTGCTCACGTCTCATCCGAACATAAGCCTCCTTTTTCTTTTTAACCAACAAAGAAACTTTTTTGGTGCACCACGGTTCCCTAGCCCTACCAATTCCTCCTTGCCTGACAGGGACATACCTATCACAGACTCGCAGTAGCTGCTCCTTGAAAAAACTCCACATGTCGGATGTTCCCAGTCCCTGTAATCTCCTAGTCCAACCTATGTTTCCTACTTCTCTCCTAATAGCCTCATAATTACCCTTCCCCCAGCTAAAACCACTGGCCCGAGGTTCATGCCTATCCCTTTCCATCACTAAGGTGAACGTAACCGAATTGTGGTCACTATCACCAAAATGCACACCAACTTCCAAGTCTAGCACCTGGTCTGGCTCATTTCCCAGCACCAGATCCAATATAGCCTCATCTCTAGTTGGCCTGTCTACATACTGAGTCAGGTCGATTCATTCATGGAACATCCATTGATATTGTTCCCAGACTCTGATCCAGTATTGGAACATTGCAGTCCATTGTTCTCAGTTTCTGATCTAGTATTGGAACATTGCAGTCCATTGTTCTCAGTTTCTGATCCAGTATTGGAACATTGCAGTCTATTGTTCTCAGTTTCTGATCCAGTATTGGAACATTGCAGTCTATTGTTCTCAGTTTCTGATCCAGTATTGGAACATTGCAGTCTTTTGATCTCAAATTCTAATCCAGAATTAGAACATTACAGTCAATTGTTCTCAGATTCTGATCCATTATAGGAAAATTGCAGTCTATTGTTCCCAGATTCTGAACCAGGATTGGAACATTACAACCTATTGTTCTCAGAGTCCGTGCCATTATTCGAACATTGCAGTCTATTTTACTCAGATTCTGATCCTTTAGTGCAACTTTACAGTCTATTGTTCTCAGATTCTGATCCAGTATTTGTAAGAGGGAGGTCGTGCCTTACAAAATTGGTGGAGTTTTTTGAGGAAGTGACAAAAACAGTTGACGAAGGAAGGGCTGTGGATGTCGTCTATATGGATTTCAGTAAGGCATTTGACAAAGTCCCTCATGGCAGGTTGGTTAAGAAGGTTAAGACTCATGGGATACAAGGAAAGGTGGCTAGATGGGTAGAGAACTGACTTGGCCACAAGAAGAAGTTTAACAACACCAGGTTAAAGTCCAACAGTTTATTTGGTAGCAAAAGCCACACAAGCTTTCTGAGCTCCAAACCCCTTCCTCAGGAAAGGCGGCGGCTTAGAGGGGATCTTATTGAAACATATAAGATGATTAGAGGTTTAGATAGGGTGGATAGTGATAGCCTTTTTCCTCTGATGGAGAAATCCAGCACGAGGGGGCATGGCTTTAAATTGAGGGGGGGTAGTTATAGAACCGATGTCAGGGGTAGGTTCTTTACCCAGAGGGTGGTGAGGGATTGGAATGCCCTGCCAGCATCAGTAGTAAATGCGCCTAGTTTGGGGGCGTTTAAGAGATCCGTAGATAGGTTCATGGACGAAAAGAAATTGGTTTAGGTTGGAGGGTCACAGTTTTTGGTTTTTTTTTTAACTGGTCGGTGCAACATCGTGGGCCGAAGGGCCTGTTCTGCGCTGTAATGTTCTATGTTCTATGTTCTATGTTCAGGTGAGGGCTCCGAAAGCTTGTGTGGCTTTTGCTACCAAATAAACCTGTTGGACTTTAACCTGGTGTTGTTGAACTTCTTACTGTTTTTACCCCAGTCCAACGCCAGCATCTCCACATCTTGGCCACAGGAGACAGAGGGTAGCAGTCGAAGGGTCTTTTTTCCGACTGGAGGTCTGTGACTTTACAGTCTATTGCTCTCAGAATCTGATCCAGTATTGAAACATTGCAGTTGGTTGTTCTCAGAATCTGATCCTTTATTAGAACATCCCGGTCCACTTTTCCGACATTGCCATCCATTATTGGAACATGATAGTCTATTGTTCTCGGATTCTGATCCATTATTGGAAAATTGCAGTCTATTTTTCTCAGATTCTGATCCAGTGCTGGAACATTGCAGTCTATTGTTCTCATAATCTGATCCATTATTAGAGCATCCCGGTCCATTATTCCCACATTGTCATCCATTATTGGAACACTACAGTATATTGTTCTCAGGTTCTCATCCATTATTGGAAAATCTCTTTCCATTGTTCCCAGACACTGAACCAGTATTGGAACATTACAATCTAATATTCTCCGATTCTGGCCCAGTATTGGAACATTGCAGTCTATTGTTCTCAGAATCTGAGCCAGTCTTGGAACATTGCAGTCTATTGTTCTCAGATTCTGATCCATCATTGTAATATCCTGGTCCACTGTTCTCAGATTCTGATCCAGTATTGGAACATTGAAGTCTACTATTCTCAGATTCTGATCAATGATTGGAACATTACACCTATTGTTCTCTGAGTCCGATGCAGTATTCGAACTTTGCACTCTATTGTTCTCAGATTCTGATCCAGTATTGGAACATTACAAACTATTGTTCACAGATACTGATCCATTATTGGAAATGTGCAGTCTGTTTTTTTCTCAGAGTCTGAACCAGTATTGGAACATTACAGCGTATTGTTCCCAGAGTCCGATCCAGTATTCGAACATTGCAAAATATTGTTCTCAGACTCTGATCCAGTATTGGGCCATTATAGTCCACTGTTCTCAGATTCTGCTCCAGTATTGGAACATTCCGGCCTATTGATCTCAGATTCTGATCCATCATTGTAATATCCCGGTCCATTGTTCTCAGATTCTGATCCAGTACTGGAACAATAGAGTCTATTGTTCTCAGATTCTGATCCAGCCTTGGAACATTACGGCCTATTGTTCAGATTCTGATCAACGATGGGAACATCACAGTCTGCTGTTCTCAAATTCTGATCCTTTATTGGAACATTACCGTTTATTGTTCTTAGAATCCTATCCATTATTGGAACATCCCGGTCCATTGTTTCCAGCTTCTGATCCATTATTGGAACATGACAGTCTATTTATCTCAGATTCTGAACCAGTATTGGAAAATTACAGTCTATTGTTCTCAGATGCCGATCCAGTATTGGACCATTGCAATCTATTGTTCTCAGATTCTAATCGATTATTGGAAAATTGCAGTCTACTTTTCTCAGATTCTGAACCAGTTTTGAAACAGTACAGCCTATTGTTCTCAGAGTCCGATCCATTATTCGAAAATTGCAGTGTATTGTTCTCAGATTCGGATCCAGTATTGGAACATTGCAGTCTATTGTTATCAGATTCTGAACCAGTATTGGATCATTGCCGTCTCTTGTTCGCAGATTCTGATCCAGTTTTGAAACATTTCAGTCTATTGATCTCAGATTCTGATCCATTATTGGAACATTGCAGTCTATTGTTCTCAAATTCTGATCCTGTATTAGAACATAGCAGTGTATTGTTCTCAGATTCTAATCGATTATTGGAAAATTGCAGTCTACTTTTCTCAGATTCTGAACCAGTTTTGGAACAGTACAGCCTATTGTTCTCAGAGTCCGATCCATTATTCGAAAATTGCAGTGTATTGTTCTCAGATTCGGATCCAGTATTGGAACATTACAATCTATTGTTCATAGATTCTGATCCATTATTGGATAATTGCTGTCTATTTTTCTCAGAGTCTGAACCAGTATTGGAACATTGCCGCCTATTGTTCTCAGAGTCCGATCCATTATTCGTGCATTGCAGTGTATTGTTCTCAGATTCTGATTCTTTATTTGAACATTACAGTCTATTGATCTCAGATTCTGATCCATCATTGTAATATCCCGGTCCATTGTTCTCAGATTCTGAGACAGTATTGGAACATTTCAGTCTATTGTTCCGATTCTGATCAATCATTGGAACATTACAGTGTTGTTCTCAAATTTTGATCCTTTATTGGAACATTACAGTCTATGGTTCTCAGATTCTCTTCCAGTGTTGGAACATTGCAGTCTATTGTTTTCGGATTCTGTTAAATTATTCTAACATTGCAGTCTATTGTTCTCAGATTATGACCCTTTATTGGAACATTCCAGCCTATTGTTCTCAGATTCTGATCCAATATTGGAACATTGCAGTCTATTTTTCTCAGATTCTGATCCATTATAGGAACAACCCGGACCATTGTTCCCACATTCTGATCCAGTATTTGAACTATGCAGTCTCTTTTTCTCAGATTCTGATCCAGGATTGAAACATTGCAGTCTATTGTTCTCAGATTCTGATCCATTATAGGAACAGCCGGTCCATTGTTCCCGCATTCCAATCCAGTATTGCAACATTGCCGTCTTTTGTTCTCAGATTCTGATCCACTATTGGAACATTGCAGTCTATTGATCTCAGATTTTGATCCATCATTGTAATATCCCCGTCCATTATTCTCAGATTCTGATTCAGTATTGGAACATTACAGTCTACTGTTCAGATTCTGATCAATGATTTGAACATTACAGTCGGTTGTTCTCAAATTCTAATCCTTTATTGGAACATTGTAATCTCTTTTTCTCAGATTCTGATCCAGTATTGGAACTTTACAGTTCATTGATCTCAGATTGTGATCCATCATTGTAATATCCCGCCCCATTGTTCTCAGGTTCTGATCCAGTATTGGAACATTACGGTCTATTTTTCAGATTCTGATCAATGATTGGAACATTACAGTCTGTTGTTCTCAGAGTCCGATCCAGTATTCGAACATTGCAGTCTATTGGTCTCAGATTCTGATCCATCATTCTAATATCCCGGTCCATTGTTCTCAGATTCTGATCCAGTATTGGAACATTACGGCCTATTGATCTCAGATTCTGATCCATCATTCTAATATCCCGGTCCATTGTTCTCCAGTATTGGAACATTACAGTCTATTGTTCAGATTCTGATCAATGATTGGAAAATTACAGTCTGTTGTTCTCAAATTCTGATCCTTTATTGGAACATTACAGTCCATTGTTCTCAGATTCTGATCCAGTATTGGAACATTGCAGTCTATTTGCCTCAGATTCTAATCCAGTCTTGGAACAACCCGGACCATTTTTCCCACATTCTGATCCAGTATTCGAACTTACCAGTCTCTGTTTCTCAGATCCTGATGCAGTATTGAAACTTTGCAGTCTATTGATCTCAGATTCTGATCCATTATTGGAACATTACAGTTTATAGTTCTCAGATTCTGTTCAATTATTCTAACATTGCGGCCTCTTGTTCTCAGATTCTGCTCCAGTATTGGAACATGACTGTCTATTGATCTCAGATTCTGACCCACCATTGTAATATCCCGGTCCACTGTTCTCAGTCTCTGATTCAGTATTGGAGCATTACAGTGTATTGTTCTCAGATTCTGAACCAGTTTTGTAACATTACGGTGTATTGTTCTCAGATTATTATCCAGTATTGGAACATTTCAGTCTATTGTTCAGATTCTGATCAATGTTTGGAACATTACACTGTTGTTCTCAAATTCTGATCCTTTATTGGAACATTACAGTCTATTGTTCTCAGATTCTGATCCAGTGTTAGAACATAAGAACATAAGAAATAAGAGCAGGAGTAGGCCATCTGGCCCTTCGAGCCTGCCCCGCCATTCAACAAGATCATGGCTGATCTGAAGCGAATCAGTTCCACTTACCCGCCTGCTCCCCATAACCCCTAATTCCCTTATCGATCAGAAAACTATCTACCCGTGATTGAAACATATTCAACGAGGAAGCCTCCAGCACTTGAATGGGCAGAGAATTCCAGAGATTCACTACCCTCTGAGAGAAGAAGTTCCCCCTCAACTCTGTTCTGAACCGATCCTCCCTTATTTTGAGGCTGTGCCCTCTAGTTCCGGTTTCCCTTCTAAGTGGAAAGAATCTCTCCACCTCTACCCTATCCAGCCCCTTCATTATCTGATATGTCTCTATAAGATCACCCCCTCATCCTTCTGAACTCCAACGAGTAGTGGAGTGGGAATGGAGGGATACAAAAGAGTGGTCTAGTTTGGACCAGGGAGCGGCGCGGGCTAATTGTTCCTTGTTTCTCGTTTCAAGGCTTCATTCTATGATCATCTTGCTGGTGCCAGTACAGAGCGAGACTGCGGATAGTTGGGAACCTGTCTCGGGGGCAGGGAATTCATATGGTGTTCATGGAAGTGGAAATGACTAGGGTTGGGAAGCATTTTCCGATCAGGGCCATTGTGATCTCCTGGACTCGTTTCGATCGCCTCAGGGGGTCGGAGAGGAATTTCCCAGATTTTTTTTTCCCCATATTGGCCCTGGGGTTTTTCACTTTGGGTTTTCGCCTCTCCCTGGGGATCACATGGTCTGGAATAGGGGGTGGGGGTGAGTTAATAGGTTGTAATGAACAAAGCATCGTAGCTGTGAGGGACAGCTCGGTGGATAGGATATTGGTATGTAGATAGGCTGGAAAATTGGGCGGGGATCCTGGATTCAGGATTCAATCCTGGACCGGGGAGCGGCGCGGGCTTGGAGGGCCGAAGGGCCTGTTCCTGTGCTGTATTGTTCTTTGTTCTTTGTTCTTTGAGTACAGACCCAATCTGTTTAATCTCTCCGCATAAGCTACACCCGTCATCTCCGGTATCAACCTGGTGAACCATCTCTGCACTCCGTCCAAGGCCAATATATCCTTTCGCAAATAAGGGGACCAAAACTGCACACAGTACTCCAGTTGCGGCCTCACCAATGCCTTGTAAAGTTGCATCACGACCTCCCTGCTTTTATATTCTATCCCCCTCGCGATAAAGGCCAACATTCCATTCGCCTTCTTGATCACCTGCTGCACCTGCAGACTGAGTTTTTGCGATTCGGGCACAAGGACCCCCAGGTCCCTCTGCACAGTCGCACGATGTAATTTTTCTCCATTTAAATAATATTCCAATTTACTATTATTTCTTCCAAAGTGGATAACTTCACATTTGCTAACGTTATATTCCATCTGCCAGATCCTCGCCCACTCGCTCAGCCTATCCAAATCACTCTGCAGACTTTCCGCGTCCTCCACACAATTCGCTTTCCCACTCAACTTCGTGTCATCAGCAAACTTGAATACCCTAGATTCAGTCCCCTCCTCCAGATCATCTATGTAAATGGTAAACAATTGAGGCCCCAGCACCGATCCCTGCGGCACGCCACTGGTCACCAACTGCCAACCAGAAAAGCACCCATTTATCCCAACTCTCTGCTTCCTGTTGATAGCCAATCCCCAATCCACGCCAACACCTTACCCCTAACTCCGTGTACCCCAATCTTCTGCAGCAACCTTTTGTGAGGCACCTTATCGAACGCCTTCTGGAAATCTAAAAACACCACATCCACCGGTTCCCCTCTGTCAACCGCACTAGTGACATCTTCATAAAAGTCCAGTAGATTCGTCAAACACGACTTTCCCTTCATGAATCCATGCTGCATCTGCTTGATCGAACCATTCTTATTCAGGTGCTCTGTTATTTCCTCTTTAATAATGGACTCTAGCATCTTCCCAACTACGGACGTTAAGCTAACCGGCCTGTAGTTACCCGCCTTTTGTCTACTTCCTTTTTTAACAGCGGTGTAACAGTAGCTGTTTTCCAGTCAGCCGGCACTACCCCAGAGTCCAGCGAATTTTGATAAATTACTTCAGTCGATTGTTTTCGGAATCTGTTCAATTATTCTAACATTGCAATCAGATTATGATCCTTTTTTGGAACATTACAGTCTATTGTTCTCAGATTCTGATCCATTGTAGGAACAACCCGGACCATTGTTCCCACATTCTGATCCAGTATTTGAACATTGCAGTCTCTTTTTCTCAGATTCCGATCCAGTATTGAAACTTTGCAGTCTATTGATCTCAGGTTCGGATCCATTATCGGAACGTTCGAGTCTATTGTTCTCAGATTCTGATCCATTATTGTAACATCCCTGTCTATTGTTCCCAGATTATAATCCAGTATTGGAATATTGCAGTCTATTGTTCTCATAATTTGATCAATTACAGAGCATCCCCGTCCATTGTTCCCACATTGTCATCCATTATTGGAACATTGCAGTGTATTGTTCTCAGATTCTCATCCATTATGGCAAAATCCCTTTCCATTGTTCCCAGACTCTGAACCAGTATTGGAACATTACAGTCTAATATTCTCCGATTCTGGCCCAGTATTGGAACATTGCAGTCTATTGTTCTCAGATTCTGATCAATGATGGGAACATTACAACCTGTTGTTCTCACAATCTGATCCAGTATTGGAAAATTGCAGTCTATTTTTCTCAGATTCTGAACCAGGATTGGAACATTACACCTATTGTTCTCTGAGTCCGCAGGGCTCTGTACTGGGACCTCTGCTATTTGTGATATATATAAATGATTTGGAAGAAGGTGTAACTGGTGTAATCAGCAAGTTTGCGGATGACACAAAGATGGCTGGAATTGCGGATAGCGAAGAGCATTGTCGGCCAATACAGCAGGATATAGATAGGCTGGAAAATTGGGCGGAGAGGTGGCAGATGGAATTTAATCCGGATTAATGCGACGTGATGCATTTTGGAAGAAATAATGTAGGGAGGAGTTATGCAATAAATGGCAGAGTCATCAGGAGTATAGAAACACAGAGGGACCTAGGTGTGCAAGTCCACAAATCCTTGAAGGTGGCAACACAGGTGGAGAAGGTGGTGAAGAAGGCATATGGTATGCTTGCCTTTATAGGGCGGGGTATAGAGTATAAAAGCTGGAGTCTGATGATGCAGCTGTATAGAACGCTGGTTAGGCCGCATTTGGAGTACTGCGTCCAGTTCTGGTCGCCGCACTACCAGAAGGACGTGGAGGCATTGGAGAGAGTGCAGAGAAGGTTTACCAGGATGTTGCCTGGTATGGAGGGTCTTAGCTATGAGGAGAGATTGGGTAGACTGGGGTTGTTCTCCTTGGAAAGACGGAGAATGAGGGGAGATCTAATAGAGGTATACAAGATTATGAAGGGTATAGATAGGGTGAACAGTGGGAAGCTTTTTCCCAGGTCGGAGGTGACGATCACGAGGGGTCACGGGCTCAAGCTGAGAGGGGCGAAGTATAACTCAGACATCAGAGGGACGTTTTTTACACAGAGGGTGGTGGGGGCCTGGAATGCGCTGCCAAGTAGGGTGGTGGAGGCAGGCACGCTGACTTCGTTTAAGACTTACCTGGATAGTCACATGAGCAGCCTGGGAATGGAGGGATACAAACGATTGGTCTAGTTGGACCAAGGAGCGGCACAGGCTTGGAGGGCCGAAGGGCCTGTTTCCTGTGCTGTACTGTTCTTTGTTCTTTGTTTGTTCTTTGAGTCCGATCCAGTATTCAAACTTTGCAGTGTATTGTTCTCAGGTTCTGATCCAGCATTGAAACATTACAATCTATTGTTCACAGATACTGATCCATTATTGGAAATTTCCAGTGTGTTTTTTTCTCAGAGTCCGAAACAGTGTTGGAACATTACAGTCTATTGTTCAGATTCTGATCCAGTATTGGAATATTATATTTTACGTTCTCAGATTCTGATCCAGTTTTGGAACATTAGTCAATTGATCTCAGATTCTGATCCATCATTGTAATATCCCGATCCACTGTTCTCAGATTCTGATCGAGTATTAGAAGATTACAGTCTATTGTTCAGAATCTGATCAACGATTGGAACATTACAGTCTGTTGTTCTCAGTTTCTGATCCACTGTTGGAACATTGCAGTCTATTTGTCTCTGATTCTGATCCATTATTGGAACATTGTAGACTAATGTTCTCAGATTCTGTTCCAGTATTGGAACAACCCGGACCACTGTTCCCACATTCTGTTCCAGTATTGGAACTATGCAGTCTCTTTTGCTCAGATTCTGATGCAGTATTGAAACTTTGCAGTCTATTGATCTCGTCTATTGATCTCAGATTCTGATCCATTATTGGAACATTGCAGTCTCTTGTTCTCAGATTCTGTGCAATTATTCTCACATTGTGGTCGATTGTTCTCAGATTCTGATCCAGTATTGGAACATTACAGTCTATTGATCTGAGATTCTGATCCATCATTGTAATATCCCCGTCCATTGTTCTCAGATTCTGATCCAGTATTGGAACATTACAGTCTATTGTTCTCAGATTATGATCCTTTATTGGAACATTACAGTCAATTGTTCGCAGATTCTGATCCAGTATTGGAACATTGCAGTCTGTTGCTCTCAGATTCCGATCCTTTATAGGAAGAGCCCGGTCCCTTGTTCCCACATTGTCATCCATTATTGGAAGACTACAGTGTATTGTTCTCAGATTCTCATCCATTATTGGAACATCCCTTCCATTGTTCCCAGACTCTGAACCAGTATTGGAACATACAGTCTAATATTCTCCGATCCTTGCCCCTTAGTGTCTTGAGATGCGTAGGTTAGAGGGATTAGCGGGTAAATATGTAGGGATGTGGGGGTAGGGCCTGGGTGGGATTGTGTTCGGTGTAGACCCGATGGGCCGAATGGCCTCTTTCTACACTGTAGGGTTTCTATGATTCTATGATTCTATGATTCATTGCAGTCTCTTTTTCTCAGATTATGATCCATTATTGGAACATTGCGGTCTATTGTTCTCAGATTCTGATCCAGTATTGGAACATTACAGTCTATTGATCTCAGATTCTATTTTTCTCAGATTCTAATCCATTGTAGGAACAACCCGGACCATGGTTCCCACATTCTGGTCGAGCATTGAAACTTTGCAGTCTATTTTTCTCAGATTCCGATCCAGTTTTGATACTTTGCAGTCTATTTTTCTCGGATTCTGAACCAGTATTGGAACATTAGAGTCTATTGTTCTCAGAGTCCGATCCATTTTTAGAGCATTGCAGTGTATTGTTCTCAGATTCTGATCTAGTATTGGAACATTTCAGTCTATTGTTCAGATTCTGATCAATGATTGGAACATTAGAGTCTGTTGTTATGAGGTTCTGATCGAGTGTTGGAACATTGCAGTCTATTGTTCTCAGATTCTGATCCAATATTGGAACATTGCAGTCTCATTTTCTCAGATTCTGATCCAGTATTGAAACTTGACAGTCTATTGATCTCAGGTTCTGATCCATTCTTGGAACATTGCAGTCTATTGTCCTCACATTC
Source organism: Mustelus asterias (assembly GCF_964213995.1). Taxonomy (NCBI): domain Eukaryota; kingdom Metazoa; phylum Chordata; class Chondrichthyes; order Carcharhiniformes; family Triakidae; genus Mustelus; species Mustelus asterias. Next base: position 78,285 of record NW_027591096.1, read on the forward strand.
TGTTCAATTATTCTAACATTACAGTCTATTGTTCAGATTCTGATCCATCATTGTAATATCCCGGTCCATTGTTCACAGATTCTGATCCAGTATTAGAACATTACAATCTATTGTTGAGATTCTGGTCAATGATTGGAACATTACAGTGTGTCCTTTATTGGACCATTACAGTCTATTGTTCTCAGGTTCTGATCTATTCTTGGAAAAACTGCAGTCTATTTTTCTCAGATTCTGAACCTGTATTGGAACATTACAGTCTATTGTTCTCAGAGTCCGATCCATTATTCGAACATTGCAGTGTATTGTTCTCAGATTCTGATCTAGCATTGGAACATTACAGTCTCATGATCTCAGATCATGATCCATCATTGTAATATCCCGGTCGATTGTTCACAGATTCTGAACCAGTATTGGAACATTACAGTCTATTGTTCTCAGACTCCGATCCATTATTCGAACATTTCAGTGTATTGTTCTCAGATTCTGATCCATTATCGGAACAACCCAGACCATTGTTCCCACAGTCTGATCCAGTATTGGAACTTTGCAGTCTCTTTGTCTCAGATTCTGATCCAGTATTGGAACATTACAGTCTATTGTTTAGATTCTGATCAATCATTGGAACATTACAGTGTTGTTCTCAAATTCTGATCCTTTATTGGAACATTACGGTCTGTTGTTCTCAAATTCTGATCCAAGCATTGGAACGTGACAGTCTTTTGTTCTCAGATTCTGATCCATTATTGGAAAATTGCAGTCTATTTTTCTCAGGTTCTGAACCAGGATTGGAACATTGCAGCCTATTGTTCTCAGAGTCCGATCGATTATTTGAACATTGCAGTGTATTGTTCTCAGACTATGATCCAGTATTGGAACATTACAATATATTGTTCATAGAGTCTGATCCATTATTGGAAAATTGCAGTCTATTTTTCTCAGATTCTGAACTAGTATTTGAACATTTCAGTCTATTGTTCTCAGAGTCCGATCCATTATTCGAACATTGCAGTGTATTGTTCTCAAATACTGATCTAACATTGGAACATTACAACCTATTGTTCCCAGATTCTGATCCAGTATTGGAATATTACAGCCTTTAGATTTCAGATTCTGATCCATTATTGGAACATTGCAGCCTACTGTTCTCAGATTCTGATCCAGTATTGTAAAATCCTGGTCTATTGTTCCCAGATGCTGATCCAGTATTGGAAAATTACAGCCTATAGTTTTGAGATTCTGATCAATTATTGGAACATCCCGGTCTATTGTTCCCAGATTCTGATCCAGTATTGGAAAATTACAGCCTATAGTTTTGAGATTCTGATCAATTATTGGAACATCCTGGTCTATTGTTCCCAGATTCTGATCCAGTATTGGAAAATTACAGCCTATAGTTTTGAGATTCTGATCAATTATTGGAACATCCTGGTCTATTGTTCCCAGATTCTGATCCAGTACTGGAACTTTGCAGTCTATTGATCTCAGATCCCGATAAAGTAAATATGAGAGTGTATTTTTCTCAGCTTCAGACTTATTATTGGCACATTGCAGTCTATTGATCTCAAATTTTGATCCAGTATTAGAACATGACAGTCTATTGATCTCAGATTCTGATCCAGTATTGGAACATTACAGTCTAGTGAGGGAGTGCTGCTCGGGCTGCAGTAGAGTCTGACAGTTGGTGTCTCACTGTGGGAGTGCTGCTCGGGCTGCAGTAGAGTAATTAATTTATTTAATTATTTTTCAGTTCAATTAGTGAAAAAAATCGGAGGTTTTTTTTTCTAAACAGGAAATAGGCCCAGCAGCAGCCTGGGAAGATTTTGGAGGGTTTAAAAGTAGGCCGCACCTTTGAGCGGGCAGCGTCATTAGCGGGCAGTGGAGTGAGCAGGGGACAGAGTGAGAGCTAAAAGGGCTTTGGCTCACAGGGCTTCGGCGAGGAAGGTTGTTTGTTTGTTTTTCTTCGGTTACACACCCTTTTTGTTTTATCCCCAAAACTAAAAAGGACATGGCTGGTATGAGTGGGAGGCCAGTATACTGCATTCGGTGTGGGATGTGGGAGTTCCTGGAGACAACTTGCCTCCCGGAAGTCCATATCTGTGCCAGATGTGTGGAACTGCATCTCCTGAAGGATCGTGTAAGGGAGCTGGAGCTGAGGCTCGATGAACTCAGTTTAGTTAGGGAAAATGAGAGAGTCATAGATAAAAGTTATAGTCAGGTAGTGACACCAGGGTCTCGGAAGGAAGACACGTGGGTCACGGTTAGGAGGGGTAATAGTCAGAAGGGTGATGTGCCAGAAAGCACCCCAGTGGCAGTCTCCCATAAGAGAAAGGGATGGGCAACAGATGGGAGAAGGGAAGGGAGTGAGCAGTCTGTGGAGGGATCCCCTGTGGTAGTCCCCCTCCACAATAGGTATATTGTTTTGGATTCTGTGGAGGGGGATGACCCTCCAGGGGTAAGCCACGAGGACCAGATCGCCTCCACGGAGACAGGCTCAGGGGTCCAGAAGGGAAAGAAGAGGTTTAGGAGAGCGATAGTTGTGGGGGACGCAATGGTTAGAGGCACGGACAGGCGGTTCTGTGGAAGTGAACGAGAATCCAGGATGGTAGTCTGCCTCCCTGGTGCCGGGGTACTGGATGTCTCCGAGAGGGTAGGAAGCATATTTAAAAAGGAAGGTAGTCAAACGGATGTGATTGTACACATTGAGGGAAATGATGTAGGTAGGAAGAGCAGGGGGGTCATACGAGAGAAATTCAGGGAGTTGGGTGCTAGGCTAAAAAGTAAGACCTCCAGTGTAGCAATCTCTGGACTGCTCCCGGTGCCTAGTGCAAGTGAGGCTCGGAACAGGGAGATTCTACAGTTGAACGCGTGGCTAAAGGACTGGTGCAAGAGGGAGGGTTTTAAATTCGTAGATAACTGGGAAATCTTCAAGTCAGGATGGCAACTGTACAGAAAGGATGGGTTACACCTTAACTGGAAGGGAGCAAATATCCTGGCTGGGAGTTTTGCTCGAGTGTTTCGGCAGGATTTAAACTAGTGTGGCAGGGGGGTGGGGAACAAAACAGGAGGTCAGTAAATACTGAGGCTGGGGTCGAGCTGGGGGCCAGGGCAAGGCTAGCTAAGAAGAGGAGCACTCTGGAGGAGGAGGACCTGACTGGGCCTGGAGGTCTGGAGTGCACCTGCTTCAATGCGAGGAGTGTAACGGGTAAAACAGACGAACTTAGGGCCTTAATGCTTGTGCGGAATTTGGATGTGGTTGCGGTGACGGAAACTTGGTTAAAAGAAGGACAGGACTGGCAGCTGAATATTCCGGGGTATCAGTGTTTTAGGCGAGACAGAGGAGGGGCTAAAAAAGGTGGGGGAGTAGCGATATTAGTTAAGGAGCATATTACCGCGGTGCAGAGGGTAGACAACTTAGAGGGGTCATGTACTGAGTCGCTGTGGGTGGAACTCAGAAACAGGAAGGGTGCAGTCACTATGCTGGGGGTGTACTACAGACCACCCAACAGCCCACGGGAAGTGGAGGAAAGGATATGTCAGGAGATTCTGGATAGGTGCAGAAAACATAGGGTTGTTGTAGTGGGGGACTTTAATTTCCCTGGCACAGACTGGAAAGTGCTTAGAGCTGGGGGACCGGACGGGGAGGAATTTGTAAAATGCGTACTGGAAGGTTCTTTGGAACAGTATGTAGATAGCCCGACTAGAGAGGGGGCTATACTGGACCTAGTTCTGGGAAATGAGCCCGGTCAGGTCGTCAAAGTTTCGGTAGGGGAACATGTGGCAAATAGTGACCACAACTCTGTTAACTTTAGGATAGTAATGGACAAGGATGAGTGCTGTCCTACGGGCAGGGTGCTAAATTGGGGGAAGGCTGACTATAGCCGGATTAGGCAGGAATTGGTGGATGTTGATTGGGAGAGGATGTTCGAGGGTAAGTCCGCGTCTGGCATGTGGGAGTCTTTTAAGGAACTATTGATAAGGCTGCAGGATAGGCATGTGCCTGTAAAAAGGAAAGATAGGAAAGGTAGGATTCGAGAGCCGTGGATAACCAGGGAAATTGAGGATCTGATGAAAATGAAAAGGGAGGCGTACGTTAAGTCCAGGCAACTGAAAACAGATGGAGCTCTGGAGGAATACAGAGAGAGTAGGAAAGATCTCAAACGGGGAGTTAGAAGGGCAAAAAGAGGGCACGAGATGTTCTTGGCAGGCAGGATTAAGGAGAATCCTAAGGCATTCTATTCATATGTTAGGAACAAAAGAGTTAACATAGAACATAGAACATAGAACATAGAAAGCCACAGCACAAACAGGCCCTTCGGCCCACAAGTTGCGCCGATCACATCCCCACCTCTAGGCCTATCTATAGCCCTCAATCCCATTAAATCACATGTACTCATCCAGAAGTCTCTTAAAAGACCCCAACGAGTTTGCCTCCACCACCACCGACGTCAGCCGATTCCACTCACCCACCACCCTCTGAGTGAAAAACTTACCCCTGACATCCCCCCTGTACCTACCCCCCAGCACCTTAAACCTGTGTCCTCTCGTAGCAACCATTTCAGCCCTTGGAAATAGCCTCTGAGAGTCCACCCTATCCAGACCCCTCAACATCTTGTAAACCTCTATCAGGTCACCTCTCATCCTTCGTCTCTCCAGGGCGAAGAGACCAAGCTCCCTCAACCTATCCTCATAAGGCATGCCCCCCAATCCAGGCAACATCCTTGTAAATCTCCTCTGCACCCTTTCAATGGCTTCAACATCTTTCCTGTAATGAGGTGACCAGAACTGCGCGCAGTACTCCAAGTGGGGTCTAACCAGGGTCCTATAAAGCTGCAGCATTATCTCCCGACTCCTAAACTCAATCCCTCGATTAATGAAGGCCAGTACGCCATACGCCTTCTTGACCGCATCCTCCACCTGCGAGGCCGATTTAAGAGTCCTATGGACCCGGACCCCAAGGTCCTTCTGATCCTCTAGTTGTCAGGGAGAAAATCGGACCTCTCAGGGACAAAGGAGGGGAATTATGCTTAGAACCCAAGCGAATAGGGGAGATCCTAAATGAATACTTTGCATCGGTATTCACGAAGGAGAGGGGCGTCTTAACCGGGAGTGTCTCGGAGGGAGGTGTTGACCCGTTAGAGAAAATCTCCATTACAAGGAAGGAAGTGTTAGGTTTTTTAGGGAACATTAAAACTGACAAAGCCCCAGGGCCTGATGGCATCTATCCTCGACTGCTCAGGGAGACGAGAGGTGAAATTGCTGGGCCTCTGACGGAAATCTTTGTCGCTTCTTTGGACACGGGTGAGGTCCCTGAGGATTGGAGGATAGCGAATGTGGTCCCGTTGTTTAAGAAGGGTAGCAGGGATAACCCAGGAAATTATAGGCCGGTGAGCTTGACGTCCGTGGTAGGGAAGTTGTTGGAGAGGATTCTTAGAGACAGGATGTATGTGCATTTAGAACGGAACAATCTCATTAGTGACAGACAGCATGGTTTTGTAAGAGGGAGGTCGTGCCTTACAAATTTGGTGGAGTTTTTTGAGGAAGTGACAAAAACGGTTGATGAAGGAAGGGCCGTGGATGTCGTCTATATGGATTTCAGTAAGGCATTTGACAAAGTCCCACATGGCAGGTTGGTTAAGAAGGTTAAGGCCCATGGGATACAAGGAGAAGTGGCTCGATGGGTGGAGAACTGGCTTGGCCATAGGAGACAGAGGGTAGTGGTCGAAGGGTCTTTTTCCGGCTGGAGGTCTGTGACCAGTGGTGTTCTGCAGGGCTCTGTACTGGGACCTCTGCTATTTGTGATATATATAAATGATTTGGAAGAAGGTGTAACTGGTGTAATCAGCAAGTTTGCGGATGACAGAAAGATGGCTGGAATTGCGGATAGCGAAGAGCACTGTCGGGCAATACAGCAGGATATAGATAGGCTGGAAAATTGGGCGGAGAGGTGGCAGATGGAATTTAATCCGGATTAATGCGAAGTGATGCATTTTGGAAGAAATAATGTAGGGAGGAGTTATGCAATAAATGGCAGAGTCATCAGGAGTATAGAAAAACAGAGGGACCTAGGTGTGCAAGTTCACAAATCCTTGAAGGTGGCAACACAGGTGGAGAAGGTGGTGAAGAAGGCATATGGTATGCTTGCCTTTATAGGACGGGGTATAGAGTATAAAAGCTGGAGTCTGATGATGCAGCTGTATAGAACGCTGGTTAGGCCGCATTTGGAGTACTGCGTCCAGTTCTGGTCGCCGCACTACCAGAAGGACGTGGAGGCATTGGAGAGAGTGCAGAGAAGGTTTACCAGGATGTTGCCTGGTATGGAGGGTCTTAGCTATGAGGAGAGATTGGGTAGACTGGGGTTGTTCTCCTTGGAAAGACGGAGAATGAGGGGAGATCTAATAGAGGTATACAAGATTATGAAGGGTATAGATAGGGTGAACAGTGGGAAGCTTTTTCCCAGGTCGGAGGTGACGATCACGAGGGGTCACGGGCTCAAGCTGAGAGGGGCGAAGTATAACTCAGACATCAGAGGGACGTTTTTTACACAGAGGGTGGTGGGGGCCTGGAATGCGCTGCCAAGTAGGGTGGTGGAGGCAGGCACGCTGACATCGTTTAAGACTTACCTGGATAGTCACATGAGCAGCCTGGGAATGGAGGGATACAAACGATTGGTCTAGTTGGACCAAGGAGCGGCACAGGCTTGGAGGGCCGAAGGCCTGTTTCCTGTGCTGTACTGTTCTTTGTTCTTTGTTCTTTAATGTTCTCAGATTCTGATTCATTATTGGAACATTACAGTCTAGTGTTCCCAGGTTCTAATCCGTATTGGAACATTAAAACCTCTCGTTCTCAGATTCTGATAAATTATTGGAACATTGCAGTCTCTTGCTCTCAGTTTCATATTCAGTATTGGAACATTACAGTGTATTGTTCTTAGAATCCTATCCATAATTGGGACATCCCTGTCCATTGTTTCCAGATTTTTCTGATCCATTATTGGAACATAACAGCCTATTGTTCCCAGATTGTGATCCATTATTGGAACATTACGGTCTGTTATTCTCAGATTCTGTTCCATTATTGGAAAATTGCAGTCTATTTGTCTCAGATTCTGAGCCAGTATTGGAAAATTACCGTCTATTGTTTTCAGATTCTGATCCAGTATTGGAACGTTATAGTGTATTGTTCTGATTCTGATGCATTAATGGAACATCCGTTTCTATTGTTCCCAGACTTTGATCCAGTATTGGAACATTGCAGTCTATTGTTCTCAGATTATGATCCATTATTGGAACATTGCAGTCTATTGTTCTCAGATTATGATCCATTACTGGAAAATTGTAGTCTATTGTTCTCAGATTCTGATCCATTATTGGAACATCCCTTTCATAAGAACATAAGAACATAAGAAATAGGAGCAGGAGTAGGCCATCTAGCCCCTCGAGCCTGCCCCGCCATTCAATAAGATCATGGCTGATCTGACGTGGATCAGTACCACTTACCCGCCTGATCCCCATAACCCTTAATTCCCTTACCGATCAGGAATCCATCCATCCGCGCTTTAAACATATTCAGCGAGGTAGCCTCCACCACCTCAGTGGGCAGAGAATTCCAGAGATTCACCACCCTCTGGGAGAAGAAGTTCCTCCTCAACTCTGTCTTAAACCGACCCCCCTTTATTTTGAGGCTGTGTCCTCTAGTTTTAACTTCCTTACTAAGTGGAAAGAATCTCTCCGCCTCCACCCTATCCAGCCCCCGCATTATCTTATAAGTCTCCATAAGATCGCCCCTCATCCTTCTAAACTCCAACGAGTACAAACCCAATCTCCTCAGCCTCTCCTCATAATCCAAACCCCTCATCTCCGGTATCAACCTGGTGAACCTTCTCTGCACTCCCTCCAATGCCAATATATCCTTCCTCATATAAGGGGACCAATACTGCACACAGTATTCCAGCTGCGGCCTCACCAATGCCCTGTACAGGTGCATCAAGACATCCCTGCTTTTATATTCTATCCCCTTCGCAATATAGGCCAACATCCCATTTGCCTTCTTGATCACCTGTTGTACCTGCAGACTGGGCTTTTGCGTCTCATGCACAAGGACCCCCAGGTCCCTTTGCACGGTAGCATGTTTTAATTTGTTTCCATTGAGATAGTAATCCCATTTGTTATTATTTCCTCCAAAGTGTATAACCTCGCATTTATCAACGTTATACTCCATTTGCCATATCCTCGCCCACTCACTCAGCCTGTCCAAATCTCTCTGCAGATCTTCTCCGTCCTCCACACGATTCACTTTTCCACTTATCTTTGTGTCGTCTGCAAACTTCGTTACCCTACACTCCGTCCCCTCCTCCAGATCATTGTTCCCAGACTCTGAACCAGAATTGGAACATTACAGTCTAATATTCTCAGATTCTGTTCCAGTATTTCAACATTGAAATCGAATATTCTTAGATTCTGATCCAATATTCGAACATTGCAGTCGAATATTCTCAGATTCTGATCCAGTATTGGAACATTACAATATATTGTTCATAGAGTCTGATCCATTATTGGAAAATTGCAGTCTATTTTTCTCAGATTCTGAACCAGTATTTGAACATTACAGTCTATTGTTCTCAGATTCTGATCCAGTATTGGAATATTACAGCCTATAGTTTTCAGATTCTGATCCATTGTTGGAACATTGCAGCCTACTGTTCTCAGATTCTGATCCAGTATTGTAAAATCCTGGTCTATTGTGCCCAAATTCTAATCCAGTCTTGGAAAATTACAGCCTATAGTTTTGAGATTCTGATCAATTATTGGAACATCCCGGTCTATTGTTCCCAGATTCTGATCCAGTATTGGAAAATTACAGCCTATAGTTTTGAGATTCTGATCAATTATTGGAACATCCCGGTCTATTGTTCCCAGATTCTGATCCAGTATTGGAAAATTACAGCCTATAGTTTTGAGATTCTGATCAATTATTGGAACTTCCTGGTCTATTGTTCCCAGATTCTGATCCAGTATTGGAAAATTACAGCCTATAGTTTTGAGATTCTGATCAATTATTGGAACATCCCGGTCTATTGTTCCCAGATTCTGATCCAGTATTGGAACTTTGCAGTCTATTGATCTCAGATTCCGATCCAGTATTAGAACATGACAGTCTATTGATCTCAGATTCTGATCCAGTATTGGAACATTACAGTCTAATGTTCTCAGATTCTGATTCATTATTGGAACATTACAGTCTAGTGTTCCCAGATTCTAATCCGTATTGGAACATTAAAACCTCTCGTTCTCAGATTCTGATAAATTATTGGAACATTGCAGTCTCTTGCTCTCAGTTTCATATTCAGTATTGGAACATTACAGTGTATTGTTCTTAGAATCCTATCCATAATTGGGACATCCCTGTCCATTGTTTCCAGATTTTTCTGATCCATTATTGGAACATAACAGCCTATTGTTCCCAGATTGTGATCCATTATTGGAACATTACGGTCTGTTATTCTCAGATTCTGTTCCATTATTGGAAAATTGCAGTCTATTTGTCTCAGATTCTGAGCCAGTATTGGAAAATTACCGTCTATTGTTTTCAGATTCTGATCCAGTATTGGAACATTACAGTCGATTGTTCTCAGATTATGATCCATTATTGGAACGTTATAGTGTATTGTTCTGATTCTGATGCATTAATGGAACATCCGTTTCTATTGTTCCCAGACTTTGATCCAGTATTGGAACATTGCAGTCTATTGTTCTCAGATTATGATCCATTATTGGAACATTGCAGTCTATTGTTCTCAGATTATGATCCATTACTGGAAAATTGTAGTCTATTGTTCTCAGATTCTGATCCATTATTGGAACATCCCTTTCCATTGTTCCCAGACTCTGAACCAGAATTGGAACATTACAGTCTAATATTCTCAGATTCTGTTCCAGTATTTCAACATTGAAATCGAATATTCTTAGATTCTGATCCAATATTCGAACATTGCAGTCGAATATTCTCAGATTCTGATCCAGTATTGGAACATTACAGTTTATTGTTCTCAGAGTCTGAGCCAGTATTAGAACATTGCAGTCATTTGTTCTCAGATTCAGATCTATTATAAGAACATGACAGTCTATTGTTCAGAATCTGATCAACGATTGGAACATTACAGTCTGTTGTTCTCAGTTTCTGATCCACTATTGGAAAATTGCAGTCTATTTGTCTCTGATTCAGATCCACTATTGGAACATTGCAGACTATTGTTCTCAGATTCTCTTCCAGTATTGGAACAACCCGGACCACTGTTCCCACATTCTGTACCAGTATTGGAACTATGCAGTCTCTTTTGCTCTGATTCTGATGCAGTATTGAAACTTTGCAGTCTATTGATCTCAGATTCTTATCCATTATTGGAACATTGCAATCTCTTGTTCTCAGATTCTGTGCAATTATTCTCACATTGTGGTCTATTGTTCTCAGATTCTGATCCAGTATTGGAACATTACAGTCTATTGATCTGAGATTCTGACCCATCATTGTAATATCCCCGTCCATTGTTCTCAGATTCTGAGCTAGTATTGGAACATTACAGTCTATTGTTCTCAGATTCTGATCCAGTATTGGAACATTGCAGTCTGTTGCTCTCAGAGTTTGATCCTTTATAGGAAGAGCCCGGTCCCTTGTTCCCACATTGTCATCCATTATTGGAAGACTACAGTGTATTGTTCTCAGATTCTCATCCATTATTGGAACATCCCTTCCATTGTTCCCAGACTCTGAACCAGTATTGGACCATAGAGTCTAATATTCTCCGATTCTGATCCAGTATTGGAACATTACAGTCTATTGTTGAGATTCTGATCAATGATTGGAACATTACAGTCTGTTGTTCTCAAATTCTGATCCAGTATTGGAACATTGCACTCCATTGTTCTCAGATTCTGATCCAATATTGGAACATTGTAGTCTCTTTTTCTCAGATTCTGATCCATTATTGGAACATTGCAGTCGATTGTTCTCAGATTCTGTTCAATTATCCTAACATTGCGGTCTATTGTTCTCAGATTCTGATCCAGTAGTGGAATATTACAGTCTATTGATCTCAGATTCTATTTTTCTCAGATTCTATTCCATTATAGGAACAACCTGGACCATGGTTCCCACATTCTGATCCAGTATTGGAACATTGCAGTCTATTTTTCTCAGATTCTAATCCATTATCGGAACAACCCGGACCATGGTTCCCACATTCCGATCCAATGTTGAAACTTTGCAGTCTATTTTTCTCAGATTCTGAACCAGTATTGGAACATTAGAGTCTATTGTTCTCAGAGTCCGATCCATTTTTAGAACATTGCAGTGTATTGTTCTCAGATTCTGATCAATGATTGGAACATTGCAGTCTATTGTTTTCAGATTCTGATCCAGGGCCGATTTTAGAGTCATATGGACCCGGACCCCAAGGTCCTTCTGATCCTCTACAGTACTAAGAGTCTTTCCCTTTTTATTGCACTCCTTCGTCCCATTTGACCTGCCAAAATGGACCACTACGCATTTATCTGGGTTGAAGTCCATCTGCCACTTCTCTGCCCAGTCTTGCATCCTATCTTAGTCCCTCTGTACCGTCTAACATCCCTCCAGACTATTCACAACCCCACCAACCTCCGTGTCATCGGCAAACATACCAACCCATCCCTCCACTTCCTCATCCAGGTCATTTCTGAAAATGACAAACAGCAAAGGTTCCAGAACAGATCCCTGGGGCACACCACTGGTGACTGACCTCCATTTGGAAAAGGACCCAACCATATAGAGTCTGGGAACAATGGAAAGGGATGTTCCAATAATGGATCAGAATCTGAGAACAATATACTGAATTGTTCCAATACTGGATCGAAATCTGAGAACAATAGACTGTAATGTTCCAACACTGGATCAGAATCTGCGAACAATAGAAACGGATGTTCCATTAATGGATCAGAATCTGGGAACAATACACTGTAATGTTCCAATACTGGATTAGAATCTGAGAACAATAGACTGCAATATTCCATTATGGATCAGAATCTGGGAACAATAGACTATAATTTTCCAATACTGGCTCAGAATCTGAGAGAAATAGACTGCAATGTTCCAATAATGGATCAGAATCTGGGAACAATAGACTGCAATGTTCCAATCATGGATCAGAATCTGGGAACAATAGACTGGGATGTTCCAATAATGGATGAGAAGCTGGAAACAATGGACCGGGATGTTCCAATAATGGATAGGATTCGAAGAACAATACACTGCAATGTTCCAATACTGGATCAGAACCTGAGAACAGTAGACTGCAATGTTTCAATAATTGATCAGGATTTGAGAACAATAGACTGTAATGTTCCAATACGGATTAGAACCTGAGAAAAATACACTGTCATGTTCTATTACTGGATCAGAATCTGAGAACAATAGTCTGCAATTTTCAAATAATGGATCAGAATCTTAGAACAATAGTCTCTAACATTCCAATAATGAATCGGAATCTCAGATCAATAGATTGCAATGTTTCAAAACTGGATCAGAATCTGAGAACAAGAGACTGCAATGTTCCAATACTGGATCAGAATGTGGGAACAATGGACCGGAATGTTCCAATACTGGATTAGAATCTGAGAACAGTAGGCTGTAATGTTCTAATTATGGATCAGAATCTGAGAACAATGGACTGAAATGTTCCAATACTGGACCAGAATCTGAGAACAATAGACTGAAATGTTCCAATACTGAATCATAATCTGAGAACAGTAGACTGCAATGTTCCAAAATGGATCATAATCTGAGGACAATACTCTGTAATATTCCAATATTGGATCAGAATTTGATAACAACAGACTGCAATGTTCCAATAACGGATCAGAATCTGAGAACAATAGACTGAAATGCACTGTAATGTTCCATTAAAGGATACTCACCGCAGAATAAAAGATGGTAATGTTTCAATAATTGATCAGAATCTGAGAACAATGGACTGTAACGTTTCAATAAAGGATCATAATCTGAGAACAATACTCTTTTAAGTTCCAATACAGGATCAGAATCTGAGAACAATGGACTGAAATTTTCCAATAAAGGAAAATAATCTGAGAACGAAGGACGTTAATGTTCCAACCAAGGATCTGAATCTTAGAACAACGGACTGGAACGTTGCACTAAAGGATCAGAATCTGAGAACAATACAGTGCAATGTTCCAATACTGGATCAGAATCTGAAAAAAATAGACTGCAATTTTCCAATAATGGATCAGAATCTGAGAACAATGGACTGTAATGTTCCAACACTGGATCAGAATCTGAGACAAACAGACTGTAATGGTCCAATCATTGATCAGAATCTGAACAATAGACTGTAATGTTCCAATATTGGATCAGAATCTGAGAACAATGGACCGGGATATTACAATGATGGATCAGAATCTGAGATCAATAGACTGTAATGTTCCAATAGTGGATCAGAATCTGAGATCAATAGACCGCAGTGTCAGAATAATTGAACAGAATCTGTGAGCAATAGACTGCAATGTTCGAATAATGGATCAGAACCAGAGATCAATAGACTGCAAAGTTCCAATATGGTTCAGAATTGGGAACAATGGTCCGGGTTGTTCCTACAATGGAGCAGAATCTGAGAAAGATAGACTGCAATGTTCCAATACTGGATCAGAATCTGAGAACAGTAGACTGTAATGTTGCAGTAATGGATCAGAACCTGAGAACAATCGACTGTAATGTTGCACTAAAGGATCATAATGTTCCAATAATGGATCATAGTCTGAGAACAATAGACTGTAATGTTGCACTAAAAGATCATAGTCTAAGAAGAATCGACTGCAATGTTCCAATGCTTGATCACAATCTGAGAACAATAGACTGTAATGTTGCAGTAATGGATCAGAATCTGAGAACAGTAGACTGTGATGTTGCACTAAAGGATCAGAATCTGAGAACAATAGACTGTGATGTTGTACTAAAGGATCATAATCTGAATGTAATGTTCCAGCACAGGATCAGAATTTGAGAAAAACAAACTGTAATGTTCCAATAATGAATCCGAATCTGAGGACAATAGACTAATGTTCCAATAATGGATCAGAATCAGGTAACAATGGGCTGGGATGTCCGATTAGTGGATCAGGAGCTGAGAACAATAGAATATAATGTTCCAATATTGGTTCAGAACCGGAGAAAAAGAGACTGCAATTTTCCAATAATGGGTCAGAATCTGAGAACAATCGACTGTAATGTTCCAATACTGGATCAGAATTTGAGTACAACAGACTGTAATGGTCCAATTTTGGATCAGATTCTGAGAACAATAGACTGCAATGTTCCAATAACGGATCAGAATCTGAGAACAATAGACTGAAATGCACTGTAATGTTCCATTAAAGGATACTCACCGCAGAATAAAAGATGGTAATGTTTCAATAAATGATCAGAATCTGAGAACAATGGACTGTAACGTTTCAATAAAGGATCATAATCTGAGAACAATACTCTTTTAAGTTCCAATACAGGATCAGAATCTGAGAACAATGGACTGAAATTTTCCAATAAAGGACAATAATCTGAGAACGAAGAACGTTAATGTTTCAATCATGGATCAGAATCTTAGAACAACGGACTGGAACGTTGCACTAAAGGATCAGAATCTGAGAACAATACAGTGCAATGTTCCAATACTGGATTAGAATCTGAGAACAATAGACTGCTATGGTCCAATACTGGATCAGAATCTGAAAAAAATAGACTGCAATTTTCCAATAATGGATCAGAATCTGAGAACAATGGACTGTAATGTTCCAATACTGGATCAGAATCTGAGACAAACAGACTGTAATGGTCCAATCATTGATCAGAATCTGAACAATAGACTGGAATGTTCCAATATTGGATCAGAATCTGAGAACAATGGACCGGGATATTACAATGATGGATCAGAATCTGAGATCAATAGACTGTAATGTTCCAATAGTGGATCAGAATCTGAGATCAATAGACCGCAATGTCAGAATAATTGAACAGAATCTGAGAGCAATAGACTGCAATGTTCGAATAATGGATCAGAACCAGAGATCAATAGACTGCAAAGTTCCAATATGGTTCAGAATTGGGAACAATGGTCCGGGTTGTTCCTACAATGGAGCAGAATCTGAGAAAGATAGACTGCAATGTTCCAATACTGGATCAGAATCTGAGAACAATAGACTGTAATGTTGCACTAAAAGATCATAGTCTAAGAAGAATCGACTGCAATGTTCCAATGCTTGATCACAATCTGAGAACAATAGACTGTGATGTTGCACTAAAGGATCAGAATCTGAGAACAATAGACTGTGATGTTGTACTAAAGGATCATAATCTGAATGTAATGTTCCAGCACAGGATCAGAATTTGAGAAAAACAAACTGTAATGTTCCAATAATGAATCCGAATCTGAGGACAATAGACTAATGTTCCAATAATGGATCAGAATCAGGTAACAATGGACTGGGATGTCCGATTAGTGGATCAGGAGCTGAGAACAATAGACTATAATGTTCCAATATTGGTTCAGAACCGGAGAAAAACAGACTGCAATTTTCCAATAATGGGTCAGAATCTGAGAACAATCGACTGTAATGTTCCAATACTGGATCAGAATTTGAGTACAACAGACTGTAATGGTCCAATTTTGGATTCGATTCTGAGAACAATAGACTGCAATGTTCCAATAATGGATCAGAATCAGATAACAATGGACTGGGATGTCCGAATAGTGGATCAGAATCTGAGAACAATAGGCTGTAATGTTCCAATATTGGTTCAGTACCTCAGAAAAACAGACTGCAATTTTCCAATAATGGGTCAGAATCTGAGAACAATGGAATGAAAAGTTCCAATAATGGAGCAGAATCTGGGAACAGTGGTCCTGGATGTTCTACTACTGGCTCAGAACCAGAGCACTATAGGCTGCAATGTTTCAATACTGGATCAGAATCAGAGATCAATACACTGTCAATTTCCAATGCGGCATCAGAATCTTGGTACAATAGACCGGGATGTTCCAATATTCGATCAGAATCTGAGAACAGTAGATTGGAATGTCCCAATAGAACCATAGAACCATAGAAAATTACAGCTCAGAAACAGGCCTTTTGGCCCTTCTTGTCTGTGCCGAACCATTCTATGCCTCGTCCCACTGACCTGCACTTGGACCATATCCCTCCACACCCCTCTCATCCATGAACCCGTCCAAGTTTTTCGTAAATGTTAAAAGTGACCCCGCATTTACCACTTTATCCGGCAGCTCAGTCCACACTCCCACCACTCTCTGCATGAAGAAGCCCCCCCTAATATTCCCTTTAAACTTTTCTCCGTTCACCCTTAACCTATGCCCTCTGGTTTTTTTTTCTCCCCGAGCCTCAGCGGAAAAAGCCTGCTTGCATTCACTCTATCTATACCCATCAAAATCTTATACACCTCTATCAAATCTCCCTTCAATCTTCTACGCTCCAGGGAATAAAGTCCCAACCTATTCAATATATCTCTGTAACTCAGCTTCTCAAGTCCCGGCAACATCCTTGTGAACCTTCTCTGCACTCTTTCAATCTTATTTACATCCTTCCTGTAACTAGGTGACCAAAACTGTACACAATACTCCAAATTCGGCCTCACCAATGCCTTATATAACCTTACCATAACACTCCAACTTTTATACTCGATACTCCGATTTATAAAAGCCAATGTACCAAAGGCACTCTTTACGACCCTATCCACCTGTGACGTCACTTTTAGGGAATTCTGTACCTGTATTCCCAGATCCCTCTGTTCAACTGCACTCTTCCGAGTCCTACCATTTACCCTGTACGTTCTACTTTGATTTGTCCTTCCAAAGTGCAATATCTCACACTTGTCTGCGTTAAATTCCATTTGCCATTTTTCAGCCCATTTTTCTAGTTGGTCCAAATCCCTCTGCAAGCTTTGAAAACCTTCAATACTGCATCAGAATCTGAGGACAACAGACTGCAATGTTCGAATAATGAATCAGACTCTGAGAAAAATAGACTTTAATGTTCCAATCCTGGTTCAGAATCTGAGAAAAATAGACTGCAATTTTCCAATAATGGATCAGAATCTGAAAACAAGATTGTGTAATGTTCCAATGCTGGATCAGAGTCAGGGAACAATGGACCGGGATGTTCCAGTAAAGCATCAGAATCTGAGAACAATACACTGTACTGTTCCAATACAGGATCAGAAACTGAGAACAATAGACTGCAATGTTCCAATACTGGATCAGGATCTGGGAATAATAGAATGTGATGTTACAATACTGGTCAGAATCTGACAACAGTAGACTGTAATGTTAGAACATAAGAACATAAGAAATAGGAGCACGAGTAGGCCATCTAGACCCTCCAGCCTGCTCCGCCATTCAATAAGATCATGGCTGATCTGATAGTGGGTTTAGTTCCACTTATCCGCCCGCTCCCCATAACCCTTAATTCCCTTAATGGTTAAAAATCTATCTATCTATGACTTAAACACATTTAACGAGGTAGCATCGACTGCTTCATTGGGCAGAGAATTCTAAAGATTCACTACGCTCTGATAGAAGAAGTTCCTCCTCAACTCTGTTCTAAATTGACTCCCCCATATTTTAAGGCTATGGCCCCCAGTTCTTGTTTCCATTGTAAGTGGGAATAACCTCACTTCTTCTAACCTGTCTAGCCCCTTCATTATATTTTATGTCTCCACAAGATCTCCCCTCAACCTTCTAAACTGGAATGAGTACAGGCCCAGTCTACTCAACCTCACCTCATAAGTTGACCCCCTCATCTCCGCAATCGACCTGGTGAACCTTCTCTGTACCCCCCTCCAAAGCTAATATATCCTTTCTTAAATAAGGGGACCAAAACTGTACACAGTACTCTAGGTGCGGCCTCTCCAGTACCCTGTACAGTTGCAGCATGACCTCCCTGCTTTTATACTCCATCCCTCTCACGATAAAGGCCAACAGTTTTTGTTCAAAGCGTGCAGGAAGGTTTTTTGACTCAGTATGTAGACAGGCCAACTAGAGGTGAGGCTATATTGGATCTGGTGCTGGGAAATGAGCCAGACCAGGTGCTAGACTTGGAAGTTGGTGTGCATTTTGGTGATAGTGACCACAATTCGGTTACGTTCACCTTAGTGATGGAAAGGGATAGGCATGAACCTCGGGCCAGTGGTTTTAGCTGGGGGAAGGGTAATTATGAGGCTATTAGGAGAGAATTAGGAAACATAGGTTGGACTAGGAGATTACAGGGACTGGGAACGTCCGACATGTGGAGTTTTTTCAAGGAGCAGCTACTGCGAGTCTGTGATAGGTATGTCCCTGTCAGGCAAGGAGGAATTGGTAGGGCTAGGGAACCGTGGTGCACCAAAAAAGTTTCTTTGTTGGTTAAAAAGAAAAAGGAGGCTTATGTTCGGATGAGACGTGAGCACTCGGGTAGTGCACTAGAAAGCTTTAGATTGGCTAAGAGGGAGTTGAAGAGCGAGCTTAGAAGGGCTAAAAGGGGACATGAGAAGGCTTTGGCGGATAGGGTTAAAGAGAATCCTAAGGCGTTCTATAGGTATGTCAAGAACAGAAGGTTGGTTAGGGCAAGTTTAGGGCCAGTTATAGATGGCAGAGGGAAGTTATGTGTGGAACCGGAGGAGATTGGTGAAGCATTGAACCAATATTTCTCTTCGGTGTTCACGCAAGGGGACATGAATATAGCTGAGGAGGACACTGGGTTGCAAGGGAGTAGAATAGACAGTATTACAGTTGATAAGGAGGATGTGCAGGATATTCTGGAGGGTCTGAAAATAGATAAATCCCCTGGTCCGGATGGGATTTATCCAAGGATTCTCTGGGAGGCAAGAGAAGTGATTGCAGAGCCTCTGGCTCTGATCTTCAGGTCGTCGTTGGCCTCTGGTATAGTACCAGAAGATTGGAGGTTAGCGAATGTTGTCCCATTGTTTAAGAAGGGGAACAGAGACTTCCCCGGGAATTATAGACCGGTGAGTCTCACTTCTGTTGTCGGCAAGATGTTGGAAAAAATTATAAGGGATAGGATTTATAGTTATTTGGAGAGTAATGAATTGATAGGTGATAGTCAGCATGGTTTTGTGGCAGGTAGGTCGTGCCTTACTAACCTTATTGAGTTTTTTGAGAAAGTGACCAAGGAGGTGGATGGGGGCAAGGCAGTGGACGTGGTATATATGGATTTTAGTAAGGCGTTTGATAAGGTTCACCATGGTAGGCTTCTGCAGAAAATGCAGATGTATGGGATTGGGGGTGATCTAGGAAATTGGATCAGGAATTGGCTAGCGGATAGGAAACAGAGGGTGGTGGTTGATAGTAAATATTCATCATGGAGTGCGGTTACAAGTGGTGTACCTCAGGGATCTGTTTTGGGGCCACTGCTGTTTGTAATATTTATTAATGATCTGGATGAGGGTATAGTTGGGTGGATTAGCAAATTTGCTGATGACACCAAAGTCGGTGGTGTGGTAGACAGTGAGGAAGGGTGTCGTAGTTTGCAGGAAGACTTAGACAGGTTGCAAAGTTGGGCCGAGAGGTGGCGGATGGAGTTTAATGCGGAGAAGTGTGAGGTAATTCACTTTGGTAGGAATAACAGATGTGTTGAGTATAGGGCTAACGGGAGGACTTTGAATAGTGTGGAGGAGCAGAGGGATCTAGGTGTATGTGTGCATAGATCCCTGAAAGTTGGGAATCAAGTAGATAAGGTTGTTAAGAAGGCATATGGTGTCTTGGCGTTTATTGGTAGGGGGATTGAATTTAGGAGTCGTAGCGTTATGTTGCAACTGTACACAACTCTGGTGCGGCCGCACTTGGAGTACTGTGTGCAGTTCTGGTCCCCACATTACAGGAAGGATGTGGAGGCTTTGGAGAGGGTGCAGAGGAGGTTTACCAGGATGTTGCCTGGTATGGAGGGGAGATCCTATGAGGAGAGGCTGAGGGATTTGGGATTGTTTTCGCTGGAAAGGCGGCGGCTAAGAGGGGATCTTATTGAAACATATAAGATGATTAGAGGTTTAGATAGGGTGGATAGTGATAGCCTTTTTCCTCTGATGGAGAAATCCAGCACGAGGGGGCATGGCTTTAAATTGAGGGGGGGTAGTTATCGAACCGATGTCAGGGGTAGGTTCTTTACCCAGAGGGTGGTGAGGGATTGGAATGCCCTGCCAGCATCAGTAGTAAATGCGCCTAGTTTGGGGGCGTTTAAGAGATCCGTAGATAGGTTCATGGACGAAAAGAAATTGGTTTAGGTTGGAGGGTCACAGTTTTTTTTTTAACTGGTCGGTGCTACATCGTGGGCCGAAGGGCCTGTTCTGCGCTGTAATGTTCTATTTTCTATGTTCTATGTAACATTCAATTTGCTTTCTTGATCACCTGCTGCACCTGCAAACTGAGTTTTTGTGATTCATGCACAAGGACCCCCAGGTCCCTCTGCACAGTAGCATGTTGTAATTCTTCACCGTTTAAATAAGAGTCCATTTTACTATTATTCCTTCCAAAGTGGATATCCTCACACTTACCAATGTTATACTCCATCTGCCAGATCCTTGCCCACTGACTTAGCCGATCCAAATCTCTCTGCAGACACTCTTTGTCCTCCACGCAATTTGCTTTCCCACTCACCTTTGTGTCATCCGCAAACTTTGTTACGCTACACTCGCTCCCCTCCTCCAGATCGTCTATGTATGTGGTAAATAGTTGGGGCCCCAGCACTGATCCCTGCGGCGCGCCACTAGTCACTGATTGCCAGCCGGAAAAGCACCCATTTATTCCGACTCTCTGCTTTCTGTTAGATAGCCAATCCTCAATCCACGCTAGCACTTTACCCCCAACTCCGTGTACCTTTATCTTATGCAGCAACCTTTTGTGAGGCACCTTATCGAATGCCTTCTGGAAATCTATTTACACAACATCCACCGGTTCCCCTCTGTCAACTGCACTCGTCGGATCCTCAAAAAATTCCAGTAACTTAGTCAAACATGGCTTTCCCTTCAAGAATCCATGCTGCGTCTGCTTGATTGAACAATTCTTTTCCAGGTGACCTGTTATTTCTTCCTTAATGATAGATTCCAGCATTTTCCCAACTACGGATGTTAAGCTAACCGGCCTGTCGTTACCTGCCTTTTTTCTACCTCCTTTTTTAAACAGTGGCGTTACATTAGCTGTTTTCCAATCAGCTGGCACCTCCCCAGAGTCAAGTGAATTTTAAAAAATTACAACTGATGAATTTGCTATTACTTCTGCCGTTTCTTTTAGTACCCTGGGATGCATTCCATCCGGACCAGGGGACTTGTCTACCTTTAGTCCCATTAGCCTACCCAGCACTACCTCTTTAGTAATAGTGATCGTTTTAAGGTCCTCACCCCCGACAGTCCCGGGTAAGGGCAGAAGTTGTTTTTTGTAGTTGACTTGGGGCATCATGATCGGCATAGGTTTGGAGGGCCGAAGGGCCTGTTCCTGTGCTGTACTTTCCCTTGTTCTTTGTTGCTTATTGATTACCTTGGATGACACCATCAGGATGTAGTCTCCTTTGCTGACAACTTTGCTTACATTATCATCAAAATGGTCTCACGAATGGACCCTGAGGAAGGGTCACACAGACGTGAAACATTGGCTTTATTCACTCTCCACAGATACTGTCAGACCTGCTGAGATCTCCCAGCATTTTCTGTTTCTGTATTCATTTACTGACTCCATTTGCTTTCATTCCCGCGCAGCGTTCTCCTGTTCAGTTGACATGTAAATGTTGAAATGTTCAGCAAACTGCTGGTTAATTCCGGGAACTATTAAGGCAAATCCCCGAAAAATACATCATTCCTCAATCCATCTCGCGCCAGCTCCCCCATCCTTGACGTCTCTCCTATACATTGCAACAACCCTTTCTTCATCCTCGCCAAGAGTATCGTCACCTTGGCTCATTCCTCTGCCAGGTCACAAGCTCCGCATGAAGCCAAGAGCCAGAGAACCAGTTGGGAGCAGCACACTTGTTTATAAAGCGAGAATTCACAATACAGGAGACGCTGAGGTTGAGAATTTACCATAATGTGGACGTTCCAGAGCATCATCCTTCTGTTTGGATTGCTGGATACAGTCATGGGGGGGGAGGGACTTCGAGGGCCGAAGGGCCTGTTCCAGTGCTGTACTTTCCTTTGTTCTTTGTATGTATGGGTGACATGGTGGCACAATCGTTAGCACTGCTGCCCCACAGCTCCAGAGACCCGGGTTTGATCCCCGGTTTGGGTCACTGCCTGTGCGGAGACTGCACGTTCTCCCCGTGTCTGCATGGGTTTCCTCCGGGTGCCCCGGTTTCCGCCCACAGATCAGAAGGCGTGCTGTTTAGTTGCATTGATCATGCTAAATCCTCCCTCAGTGTACCCGAACAGGCGCCGGAGTGTGGCAACTGGGAGATTTTCACAGTAACTTCATTGCAGTGTTAATGTGAGCCTACTTGTTACATGAATGAATAAGCTTTAGAAACTTGATCAGCGCTGTGTGAAAAGCAGAGAATGCCTGTCTTACACCATTGTATCAGTCACATTCTCAAAGGGGCCACACATTCAAAAGGAAATCCAAGCACCTCATGCTAAACAGTAACTTGTGGGCAGGAAATGCAGCCTTGGCACAGTCACCATCTCGTACCAGGACTACATTTATAATGAAATGAAATATGAGCTTTACTAAAAATTGTACATCTTTTACTGAAAACGAAACAGTCCAGTGACTAAGCTGGGGCATCATACTCTGCTGCACAGATTGGCAACAGGGCTTCCCTCAGCAACCCTCGTGCTGATGTTGCTGTTATTGCTTTCATCAGAGGGCATGGAACAAGTAACATCTGACTCGATAATTCATGGAAGCCGAAAGTACAGAACACAACTGCATTCTTTGTCAGAAAGGCACCTGGATTGAGCTTTGCACCATGGGGATAAAGCTGCCTCACAGCGCCAGGGATCCTGGTTCGAATCCGACCTTGGGTCACTCCAAGTGTGGAGTTGGCACATTCTCTCCGTGTCTTCATGGGTTTCCTCCAGGTGCTCCACTTTCCTCCCACAGTCCAAAGATGTGCAGGTTGGGTGCATTGGCTGTGCTAAAAATTGCCCGTTATTGTCAGGGAGACTATCAGGGTGGATGTGTGGGGTTACGGAAATAGGGCCTGGGTGGGTTTGTGGTCAGTACAGACTCATCATAAATTGTATCATAGAAACCCAACAGTGCAAAAGAGTCCATTCGGCCCATCGAGTCTGCACCAACAACAATCCCGCCCAGGCCCTATCCCCATAACCCCACATATTTACCCCACGAACACCTCTAATGTACACATTCTGGACACGAAGGGAAAATTTAGCCTATAATTCACCCCACTGATAGTCTCAATAGATTACAATTATATCGTCTCTTTAATGTAATTAAACAGACCGTAATGAAAAACATGAAACATATTTCTAATCTGAATTTCTCATCATAATGAAACACAATTTTCATTGAAAATTGGGGATGAAGCGGAAATGATCGAGAGTTTCAGGTTTCTAGGTGTCCAGATCACCAACAACCTGTCCCGATCCCTCCACACATTCGCGACAGTTACGAAAACCCATCAACGCTTGTACTTCCTCAGGAGGCTAAGGAAATTTGGCATGTCCACTACGACTCCCAACAACTTTTACAGATGCATCATAGAAAGCATTCTTTCTGGTTGTATCACAGTTCCTGCTCTGCCCAAGGCTGCAGGAAACTATAAAGGGTTGTGAACAATGCCGAATCCATCACTCAAACCAGCCTCCCACCCATTGACTCTGTCTACACTTCCTGCTGCGTCGGGAAAAGCAGCCGGCATAATCAAGGACCCCACGCACCCCGGATATTCTCTCTCCACCTACTTCCATCGGGGAAAAGATGCAAAAGTCTGAGGCCATGTACCGACGGACGCGACAGCAGCTTCTTCCCTGCTGCCATCAGACTTTTGAATGGACCCATCTTATATTAATTAGGTAACCATATATAATATATATATATAGATACTATATATATATATATATATATATATACAATGTAATACCTTATTATTATATTAAGTTGATATTTCTCTAGCTATGATGGTAACACTACATTCTGCATCCTCTCCTTTTTGAACGGTATGCTTTGTCTGTATAGCTTGCAAGACACAAAGTTTTTCACTGTAGACTAATACATGTGACAATAATAAATCAAATCAAATCCAATCATTGCTCCTTCTCAGTGCCAGCATTGCAGTGTGTTGTTTGTTTTCTCACCTGTAATTGATTACTCTAATAGGTTGCTCTGCCGAGTCTCAGGAGTGTTTCTGCTGTGTATTAAAGAGAAGACCTTCAGTGTGAGACCTCAGTAAATGGCCATGGTTTACGCCACGGGCAGACAGAAGCCAGAGGGTGGTTGTAGAGAGTTGTTTTTCAAACTGGAGGCCTGTGACCAGTGGTGTGCCTCAGGGATCAGTGCTGGGTCCACTGTTATTGTCATTTACATAAACGATTTGGATGAGAATATAGGAGGCACGGTTAGTAAGTTTGCAGATGACACCAAGATTGGTGGCATAGTGGACAGTGAAGAAACATATCTACAATTGCAACGGGATCTTGATCAACTGGCCAGTGGGCGGACGAATGGCAGATGGAGTTTAATTTAAATAAATGCGAGGTGATACATTTTGGTAGATTG
This sequence comes from Mustelus asterias, assembly GCF_964213995.1. Classification (NCBI taxonomy): domain Eukaryota; kingdom Metazoa; phylum Chordata; class Chondrichthyes; order Carcharhiniformes; family Triakidae; genus Mustelus; species Mustelus asterias. Next base: position 103,051 of record NW_027591096.1, read on the forward strand.
AGCCAGGGCACGACTTACTCAGTTAATGGTAGGGCGTTGGGGAGAGTTACAGAACAAAGAGATCAAAGAGTAAATGTACATAGCTCCTTGAAAGTGGAGTCATAGGTGGACACAGTGGTGAAGAAGGCATTCGACATGCTTGGCTTTATCGGTCAGAACATTGAATATAGTAGTTGTGACGTCTTGTTGAAGTTGTATAAGACATTGGTAAGGCCACACGTGGAATACTGTGTGCAATTCTGGTCATCTTATTATAGAAAGGATATTATTAAACTAGAAAGAGTGCAGAAAAGATTTACTGGGATGCTACTGGCGGCATGGTAGCACAGTGGTTAGCACGGCTGCTTCACAGCTCCAGGGTCCCGGGTTCGATTCCCGGCTCGGGTCACTGTCTGTGTGGAGTTTGCACATTCTCCTCGTGTCTGCGTGGGTTTCCTCCGGGTGCTCCGGTTTCCTCCCACAGTCCAAAGATGTGCAGGTTAGGTTGATTGGCCAGGTTAAAAATTGCCCCTTAGAGTTCTGGGATGCGTAGGTTAGAGGGATTAGCGGGTAAAATATGTGGGGGTAGGGCCTGGGTGGGATTGTGGTCGGTGCAGACTCGATGGGCCGAATGGCCTCCTTCTGCACTGTGGGGTTTCTATGATACTGCCACTTGATGGATTGAGTTATAAGGAGAGGCTGAATAGACTGGGACTTTTTCCCCTGGAGCGTAGGAGGCTGAGGGGTGATCTTATAGAGGTCTATCAAATAAAGAGGGGCACAGATCAGCTAGATAATTAATATCTTTTCCCAAAGTAGGGGAGTCTAAAACTAGACGGCATAGTTTTAAGGTGAGAGGGGAGAGATACAAAAGTGTCCAGAGGGGCAAATTTTTCACACAGAGGGTGGTGAGTGTTTGGAACAAGCTGCAAGAGGTAGTAATAGAGGCGGGTACAATTTTATATTTTGAAAAGCATTTAGATAGTTATATGTGTATAATGGGTATAGAGGGATACAGGGCAAATCCGGGCAATTGGTATTGGCTTAGGGGTTTTAAAAAAAAGGGCGGCAAGGACAGGTTGGGCCGAAGGGCCTGTTTCCATGCTGTAAACCTCTCTGACTCTATGACACCATCACTTCTCTCAGAAAACACACTGATCCACTATCGGTCAAGCTGGAGCCAGTTACTTCCTATTCTCGCTGCCATTGGAGATCCTGGTAGGTGATTGCAACAGATTAAAATGGATTTATTCATGACACAAGTGGGCTTACATTAACACTACAACGAAGTTACTGTGAAAATCCCCTAGTCGCCACACTCTGGCTCCTGTTCGGGTACACTGAGGGAGAATTTCGCATGGCCAATGCAACTAACCAGCACATCTTTCAGACTGTGGAAGGAAACCGGAGGAAACCCACGCAGACATGGGGAGAACCTGCAGACTCTACACAGGCAGTGGCCCAAGCCGGGAACTGAACCCGGTCCCTTGTTGTTGAGGCAGCAGCGCTGTCCACTGTGATACCGCTCCACCCAAAAAAGAGTATACATGACGTCTGCTATGAGGAGGCTCCCTCCCATCACCTCCTAACTTTGGAGAGAGTGAAGTTGCTCCCCGGAGCAGAATACCTGGGCTGATGGAACAGCAGTGGTTCCCTCCTGACCAGAGTGACAGCTCATGGGACCACAGACCCGACCAGCGTCTATAGCTGCTGAGGTGTGATGAGGGGTTGCCAGTGATTAGTCTTTGCTGGAATATTATTGTTCAACTTTGTCAGTCGAGGTATAGATTACAAAAGCATAGATGTCATGATGGAGTTGTATTAGAGGGATGAGCGTTGGCGAGGCCACAGCTGGAGTACTGTGTGCAGTTCTGGTCACCACATTATAGGAAGGATGTGACTGCACTCTCGGAGGTGCAGAGGAGATTCACCAGGATACTGCCTGGGGTGGAACATTTAAGGTAGGAGGAGAGGTTGGATAGGCTTGCGTTGTTTTCATTGTAGCAGCGAAGACTGAGGGGCGACCCGATTGAGGTGTTGAAGATGATGAGGGATGTGGACGGGGTGGAGAGGGAGCAGCTGTTCCTGTTATTTGAAGGGTCAGTTACAAGGGGACACAAGTTAAAAATGAAGGGTGGGAGGTTTCAGGGGGATTTGACGAAAAACGTTTTTACTCAAATGGTTTTGATGGTCAGGAATGCGCTGCGTGGGAGGGTGGTGGAGGTGGGATGCCTCACATCCTTTAAAAAGTACCTGGATGAGAATTTGGTGCGTCATAACATTCAGGGCTATGGGACTGCTGGCAAGTGGGATTGGGTGGGCAGGTCAGGGCAGTTCATGCGTCGGTGCAGACTCGATGGGCTGCAGGGCCTCTTCTGCTCTGTGGTATTCTGTGATTCTGTGATTCTGTGAACTTGATTCACCTGCTGTTTCCCCTCGCTTGAGGAATCATTCTTCCTTGTGGTGGGCGTTGGGAGGGAGAGCTGTGGTCGGGGTGATGAATTTTAACTCGTGAACACAAATAACAATCATGAATTCGAAAGCAAATCTAACATCGGCTTTTTGCAGCTCTTTGATTTCATACAGGAAGTGTACAAAATGTGTCCCATATAATTGGAGCTGCTTTATCATTCTTCTGAAGGTTAGTCAGATGTTGCCCCGCACCGTCCTCTTCCCCACCCTCACACACATTCCCAGCATGGCTTGGCACAGTGGCAAAGTGGTTAGCACTGCTGCCTCACAGCGCCAGGGACCCGAGTTCAATTCTGGCCTCGGGTCACTGTCTGTTCGCACGTTCTCCCCATGTCTGCATGGGTTTCCTCCGGATGCACCGGCTTCCTCACAGTCCAAAAATGTTTCGGTTAGGTGGATTGTCCATGCTAGATTGTCTCTTAATATCCAAAGACGAGCTGGTTAGGTGCATTGGCCATGCCAAATTCTCCCTCAAAGTACACAAACAGGCGCCAAAGTGTGGCGACCAGGCGATTTTCACAGTAACTTCATTGCAGTGTCAATGTAAGCCTATTTGTGAGTAATAAATATACTTCAACGTTTAACAGCATTTTGCTAATTTCGGAGCCTAGAGCTCTGGTTAACTTTCACAGCAACTGTCTCCCTTCTCTCCAGGGCACAAACCTCATGATGAATACCTACTGACCTTCAGATGGGACAATGGAGAATCACCAGAATGATAGAGGGATTGTCAGGATTGTAGAAGATTAATAGTTGGCACGGTGGCACAGTGGTTAACACTGCTGCCTCACAGCGTCAGAGACTCAAATTCAATTCCTGGCTTGGGTCTCTGTCTATGTGGAGTTTGCACGTTCTCCCCGTGTCTGTGTGGGTTTCATCCGAATGCTGCAGTTTTCCCCCACAGTCCAAAGATGTCTCAGGTCGGTTAATTGACCTTGTCAAATTGACACTTAGTGTCAGGGGGACCAGCAGGGTAAATATATCGGGTTACGGGGATAGGGAGAGAAATTTGTTGAGTGTATTCAGGAGGAGTTTCTCATTCAGTATGTGGATGGCCCAAATAGAGTGGGGGCAAAACTTGAACTCCTCTTGGGAAATAAGGAAGGGCAGGTGACAGAAGTGTTAGTGAGGGATCACTTTGGGACCAGTGACCATAATTCTATTAGTTTTAAGATAGCTATGGAGAATGATATGTCTGGTCCAAAAGTTAAAATTCTAAATAGGGGCAAGGCCAATTTTGATGGTATCAGGCAGGAACTTTCAAAAGTTAACTGGGGGAGTTTGTGGGAAGGCAAAGGGGCGTCTGGTAAGTGGCACGCTTTCAAAAGTGTGTTTACCAGGGTTCAGTGTAAGTACATTCCTCGTAGAATCAAGGGCAAGGCTGGTAGAAGGAGGGAATCCTGGATGACTTGGGATATTGAGGCCATGGTCAAGAAGAAGAAGGCACATGACATGCATACGCAGCTGGGATCAAATGAACCCCTTGAAGAGTATAGAGGGTGTAGGAGTAGAGGTAAGAGAGAAATCAGGAGGGCAAAAAGAATGCATGAGATTGTTTTGGCAGATAAGGCAAAGGAGAATCCAAAGTGCTTCCACAAATACATAAAGGGCAAAAGAGGAACAAGGGAGAGAGTAGGGCCTCTTTAAGATCAACAAGGTCATCTATTTGCGGATCCACAAGAGATGGGTGAGATCCTAAATGAATATTTCTCATCAGTATTTACAGTTGAGAAAAGCATGGATGTTCGGGAACTTGGGGAAATAAATAGTGATGTCTTGAGGAGTGTACACATTACAGAGAAGAAGGTGCTGGAAGTCTTAAAGCGCATCAAGGTAGATAAATCCCCGGGACGTGATGAAGTGTATCCCAGGATATTGTGGGAGGCTAGGGAGGAAATTGCGGGTCCCCTAACAGAGATATTTGAATAATCGATTTTCACAGGTGAGGTGCCTGAAGGTTGGAGGGTGGCAACTGGTGTGCCTTTGTTTAAAAAGGGCTGTTGGGAAAAACCTGGTAACTACAGGCCAGCGAGCCTCACATCTGTAAGGTGTTGGAAGGTATTTTGAGAGACAGGATGTACAGGCGTTTAGAGACGCAAGGACTGATTAGGGACAATCAGCATGGCTTTGTGAGTGGAAAATCCTGTCTCACAAATTTGGTTGAATTTTTTGAAGGGGTAACCAGGAAGGTAGATGAGGTCAGTGCAGTTGATGTTATCTATAGACTTTAGCAAAGGCCGTTGACAATGTACCACGTGGTAGGTTGTTGCATAAGGTTAAAACTCACGGGATCCAGGGTGAGGTAACTATATGGGTACAAAAGTGGCTTGATGACAGAAGCCAGAGTTTGTAGAGGGTTGTTTTTCAAACTGGAGGCCTGTGACCAGCGGAGTGCCTCAGGGATCAGTGCTGGGTCCACTGTTATTTGTCAAATACATCAATGAGTTGGATGAGAATTTAGGAGGGATGATGAGCAAGTTTGCAGATGACACCAAGATTGGTGGCATAGTGGACAGTGAAGAAGGTTATCTCAGATTGCAACGAGATCTTGATCAATTGGGCCAGTGGGCTGACGAATGGCAGATGGAGATTAATTTAGATAAATGCGAGGTGATTCATTTTGGTAGATTGATCCACGGTAGGACTTACTCAGTTAATTGTAGGGCATTTTGGAGAGTGAAAGAACAAAGAGATCTCGGGGTACACGTTCATAGCTCCTTGAAAGTGGAGTCACAGGTGGATAAGGTAGTGAAGAAGGTTTTTCCCAGAGCAGAAGTGGTGATCACGAGGGGTCACCGGCTCAAGGTGAGAGGGGCGAAGTATAACTCAGATATTCGAGGGATGTTTTTTACACATAGGGTGATGGGGGCCTGGAATGCGCTGCCAAGTACGGTGGTGGAGGCAGACACGCTGACATCGTTTAAGACTTACCTGGATAGTCACATGAGCAGCCTGGGAATGGAAGGTTACAAACGATTGGTCTAGTTGGACCAAGGAGCGGCATAGGCTTGGAGGGCCGAAGGGCCTGTTTCCTGAGCTGTACTGTTCTTTGAAGGCATTCCGCATGCTTGGTTTCATTGGCCACAACGTTGAATACTGTATTTGGGACGTCTTGTTGAAGTTGTACAAGACATTAAACATAGAAACATAGAAACCCTACAGTACAGAAAGAGGCCATTCGGCCCATCGAGTCCGCACCGACCACAATCCCACCCAGGCCCTACCCCCATATTGCTACATATTTTACCCGCTAATCCCTCTAATCTACGCACCCCAGGACTCTCAGGGGCAATTTTAGCATGGCCAATCAAACTAACCCGCACATCTTTAGACTGTGGGAAGAAACCGGAGCACCCGGAGGAAACCCACGCAGACACGTGGAAAATGCGCAATCTCCACACAGACAGTGACCCAAGCCGGGAATCGAACCCAGGTCCCTGGAGCTGTGATTCAGCAGTGCTAACCACTGTGCTACCGTGCCACACTTGGAATACTGTGTACAGTTCTGGTCACCCTATTGGAGAAAGGATATTATTAAACTAGAAAGAGTGCAGAAAATATTCGTTAGAATGCTCCCGAGGCTTGATGGTTTGGGTTATAAGGAGAGGCTGGATAAACTGGGACTTTTTTCCCTGGAACGCAGTAGGTTTAGGGGTGATCTTACAGAGGTTGATAAAATAATGAGAGGCATAGATCAGCTAGAGAGTCGACATCATTTCCCAAAGGTGAGGGAGTCTAAAACTAGAGGGCATAGGTTTAAGCTGAGAGAGGAGAGATACAAAAGTGTCCAGAGGGGCAACCTTTTCACTCAGAGTGTGGTGAGTGTCAGGAGCAAGCTGCCAGAGGCAGTAGTAGAGGCGGGTGCATTTTTGTATTAAAAAAAAACATTTAGAAAGTTGCATGGATAAGATGGGTATAGAGGGATATGGGCCAAATGCGGGCAATTGGGGCTAGTTTAATGGTCAAAATTGGGCGGCATGGACAAGTTGGGCCGAAGGGCCTATTTCCATGCTGTAAACCTCGATGACTCTTCCACCCTTTCTTCTCCACTCTCATCCAAACCAGCTGAAAGAACCTCAAACCTGTTTGACAATACAGTAAGAAGTCTCACAACATGAGGTGAAAGTCCGACAGGTTTATTTGTTAGCACTGTTGCACATTTGCAGTCGCTGACACTTCTGCACTCCTGTCCTCTGGGTTCCCTTACCTACCTCAGCAGCCGTCACATCCTCCTGTCCCTGACCACTTTCCAAACTGGAAAGTTTTTTCAGAAGCCGTGTGACCTTCTCCTGAAACTAAGCTTCCAGGTAAAACTCTCCCTCCCTGATATGTTGCAGTGTCAAACTCCAGCTGAATGTCTCTGAGCCAAAGCTCCTCAAGCCGCAGATACTTACTGCAGACATACTTGCTCTGAATAACACCAGTATCCATGAGCACCCACATACTGCAGTCATCACACATCAACTGTCCTGATATACTTCTGATCATAAACTAACGACTTAATTATTTTATTCAGTTATTTATTTTAGATATTAATAAACCTTATCGCAAAGTGCAGGACAAATTTCAACCTTGAGAAAATGGACCTTGACCACTTACGAGATATTCACCAACAGCTCGCCACCTCCCCTGTTGAAAAGCAGAAACCAATTCCCACAGGAAAAAAACGTTAGAACATACTCCCCACAAGGACCGACAAACAGACAACAGGAAACTACTGGATGCTGAATGAATAGAGTTTTACAACGTATCAGTTTATCAGCACTACCTTACATCCTCATCTCGAAACTAAATGCTCAGTCAGTCTCAGTGTTGTCCCTTCAAATACGTGTCTCACTCTCACCCTGCGCAAACACTGTCTTTGTTTTCACTTCACTCAATGCATTTCCCACTCTCACAATTCACTATTTTCAACCCTTTCAATAAAGAGTGAGCAGAACTGCAGGGAAGGAAGAGGACAGGATGTGATCCTCCAGTGACAGGCACCTTAACAAGCATTGGCAATGCATGTCCTCCTGCTCCACTGTGGGGGAGGCCTTGTTACCAGGGGCTGCAGACATCAGCAAGACCTGCCATGAAAGTCTGAGCCTCCTGATTCAGCTTGATTGTGTCGACCTGGTGCTCACACATGTCATCATCAGAGGTTCAAGGTGCTTCCGTGGTGTGGTGAGACAGTCGGGAAGTGCATATCAAGGTGAGTGATGCCCTGGACATCTGTCTCAGTAAAATATCTTCAGGCCTGATACACTTGTCAGACAATTATTTTGATACTAAAACTCTGTAGATCACATCGATTTGGTTTCCACAACCCGTGTGCCTCTATTGATCGGTCATTTTTAGCAGCCGAGCATTCAGCTTGTTGACACCGAAATATAACTCAGGATGAAGTACAGAAATCAAGCAAATAATCCCCCAATCACCGGGGCTGAGGCAGGTAAGAGGAAAATGCTGCATTAGCAGCAGGATGAACCGGGTTTTACAATGTACAGGTACTGGATCCCGTATCGGAGGCGTTGGGCACTGGACCTGTTCCAGAATTGTGGATTTGGAGTTCTGGATCGCGTGCTTGTAAAACATGGAGAATCAGTGAGAAATAAAGACCCTGAGGCTTTTCTAATTTAATTATTATACTTTTATTATTTCATAATTTTACATATTGCATTGCAACCGAGGGAGAGGCAGCTGTCACACTGACAGATGCTGTGAAAATTGAAGGTTCGGGCTGATTTGGCAGATTTTGTGCCCTATCTGCTGGGTTGATAAAACATGGAGAAGGAATGAGAAATAAAGACGACAAGGCTTTTAGCTCATTATTGTACATTTATTATCTCATCATTTTACAACTCAAATTACAGATCCACTGAGGAAGAGACAGCTGCCATTCAGACACAGGCTGTGAATATTCACAGTTCAGGGTTTAATGTGTGTCTTTTAAACATGTCCTGCAGCTTAAATTGTTTCAAGGACATGGGGTTTTCTTACCGAAACACCTCTTGTACCTTTTAGACCCACATAATATGCTGCTCTGTAATGAAGCTCTTCTGATCGATGCCATGAATCAATTCCTCCGTGATCCTTATTCACCTGTCAATGGACAGATTCATCTTCATCATCACCGCTCTCATTCTCTTTATTCTTGGTCAAGACCATGGTGTCTATTCCATTGTGTGGAACTTGGCAGTGAATTTCAGCATTGTTGCCGATATTACAGAATCCTCAACATCTTCTTCATCCAACAGCTGGGCTTCAGCACAGGAAAGTCTTTCAAAAATACCAGCAATATTTACAAAATATCTTTCTTCTCGGACACACGGACACCGTTAAATTCAGGTTTAATTTCATCATCACCAATCAAGGAAATTTCTCGAAGATGGCAGGAAAATGCTGCATTTCTCACAGATGGGAGAGGATTTTACAATGTACAGGTACCAGACCCATACCTGGGATGTCTTGGATCCAACATGTTCTGATCTTGTGGATTTGGCAGATTTTGGGCTCTTTATGGCGTACTTATAAAACACGGAGAAGGAATGAGAAATAGAGACGACAAGGCGTTTAGTTCATTATTTTACATTTATTGTTTCATAATTTTACAACTCAAATTACACAACCACCGAGGATGAGATATCGACCGGACTGAGACAGGCTGTGAATATTGAAGGTTCAGGCACTGACTACACCGTTTAAACATGTCCTGTAGTTTATGGATTCTGGTTTCTGGATGGCATGCTGATAAAACACGGAGAAGGAATGAGAAATAAATACTTTTATTTCATTATTGTACTTTTATTATTTCATAATTTTACAACTCAAATTGCATATCATCTGAGGAAGAGAAAGCAGGTCTTTCACATCTGCGAATAGATCTTTAGCAACGTTTTTTCCTCAGAGAGATGAAAAACTCTAAATTCAGGTTTAATTTCACCATCACCATTTAGGAACATGGGAAATGGCTTGAGGTTGTGCCTTCCATTTATCAAACTACCTTGGGGTACCATTGGCCCAGCCTTGGCAGCACTGCAGAGTGCATGGTTAACATTGAATACTACTTGGAATTCCCTCCCACACAAGCCTCTGTTCAATGCAATGAGCATTTTGTGCATTTTGTGCATTTGTGCATTTTGTGCATTTTGTGCCTTGTATCTGGTCGCGATTGCCCGCAAAATGCATTGATCCTTGGGCTGAATGGAGGACACACATTTGGCAGAAAATAAGTTCTGAAAACAATGTTCCTGATGAGGACAAAATAACCATGCAGCTCTCAGGAACCCCCAGAGACCGACACTGAGCCCTGGCTTCAGGGACAAAATGGCTCTCGGACCAATCAAGGGAAATTGGTTGAGGCATCCATGTGCACTGATTGATTGGCCTTGTAAACAACAGGGAAGACTCTGATCCCTTTGAACAATGTAATCTTCTGACTGTCACCAATAACACATGTTCACATGCCCTGCTCTTTGACCTTCTTCCAATATTATCATGGAAAATTCATCCAAGTATGTCTCTGCAGCTTCATGGCCAGCGAAGGTTCCTTCACCATATACTTTCAGCACACACACACCATGGCAGTTTGTAAACTTGTTCTGCCACCCTGACGCTCAATAACATGGTGTTGTTAGGCCTAGCTCTTTATGGAACACTTTCGCTTTGGCCATGGTAATGGATATGTTGCACTCTGACTGTGTATGATTCACTCTAATAACACTTTGTCTACATGGACAGTCTTTAACTGATGGAGGGTTTTCCTATTATCCATTAATTTGGGCACATCACTGTCAGAATAACATTTAATTTCTCCATTTGCTTCTTCACATCATAAATGGGTGATGTCCCAACACCATTCTATTTGCTTAACCTTTTCCCTGAGGTGCCTTTCTCCAGACGCATCAGTAACTCTACTTTCTGCTTAATAGTCAGTGACCTTTTGTCTTGGTGCTCCTGCCAGCCACGGGACTTTTGACATGAAAACACTCGTAATAAAGTCTGGAATTATACAGAGAGATACATGTTCGAGCAATGGTTAAACTGCGTGTGCTGGTTATGGATATGGGAATCTGGGACTTGACAAAATACTCTGTGCGTCAATTCCAAATTGTATCATGTGGCGTCAGCGTCAAGTGTAATAGGTTTTTGAGACCCTCCTGTTTCTGGGACGCTGGATAAGTGGTCCAGTACCTTTACCAGTTTACAAGGGGGATGATTCTCATTCAAATATACTGCACAGAATTCTAGGAAGTAGCCAAGTAGTGCTGAGGTCAACGATGGTGGAGACACTTGTGTGGGAATGGTGACTTAAATCAGCTGATGAAATATTAGCCAATGGTTCCAGCGTGAATAGTGAAATCAGCTTGAGCTATAAGTGTGACACATGCTGTCGGTGTATTTGCAGCAGATGGAGTGTCTGTAGTTTTCCTGTTCTTACACTGCTGGTGAACAATAAGCTGATGAGAATTCTACCTCAACATCCAGCCCAGTGTTTGGGAAAATTATGATTCACTAAATTAAAGTTGGGTTGTCCATCAACAACACTCCAGTGATATACTTGGCCTCGCAGTATCAAGCTTCATTACCCAGAGTAACAATTGGATCGTGTTTGGAAAAATTATGATTCCCTAAATTAAAGGAGGGTTGTCCTTATTCTTAAAATGAATTGGGATTCTCGATGATGTCTCTGAGGTCAGAATGGCAGCATTTAACACATTTAATTCAACCAAGGCATTAGCACCCTGATTCTGAGTCTGGCATTGATTCACTGAATCTTTGAAAGGAAACATTTCTCAAGAGGATTTGGATTTCATAGCAGGTCATTGCTGAGATCTGCATCAGCTGGATAACGTTTGACCAGCCAGAGGTTCTGATGGCTGAATTGTTCAATCCTCTCCTGAGGCTTCAGCAATCACAGGAATGGAGAGGAGAATTGGAAAAGCCGTGTCCACATTTCCCCTCACATCCCGCATGGCTCAGACACTCAGATGGAGCTCTTGCTGTGGGATCTGGTGATTGAAATGAGGTCACATTTGCCAAGGATGGAAGGAAACGGCCAGCCTCGTAAAACCAGCAGGCATGAATGGAAGTGGCTGAGAAAGTGAGCAGGAACATTGTGGGACATGGGAAAAGTGTTTCAAGAAGTTCATGGACATCAGGAGGTCAGGAAAGTGCGTGACGTAACTCGCTCAGGAGCCGAGACTCACACTCTTATTTTCCCAGCATTTCCCAGCACAACTGGATAGCAGGGCGGCACGGTAGCACAGTGGTTAGCACTGCTGCTTCACAGATCCAAGGACCTGGGTTCGATTCCCGGCTTGGGTCACTGTCTGTGTGTGAGTTTGCACATTCTCCTCGTGTCTGCATGGGTTTCCTCCGGGTGCTCCGGTTTCCTCCCACAGTCCAAAGATGTGTGGGTTAGTTTGATTGACCACGCTAAAATTGCCCTTAGTGTCCTGAGAAGCGTAGGTTAGAGGGATTAGTGGGTAAATATGTAGGGATATGGGGGTAGGGCCTGGGTGGGATTGTGGACGGTGCAGATTCGATGGGCCGAATGGCCTCTTTCTGTGCTGTAGGGTTTCTATGATTCTATGAACTCCACAAAACAACACCCCTTACACCTGCATTCATTCCTGTCTCTCCAGACACTTCCTCACATCCTAATCTGAAAAGCCAAGTGCTCACTCAGCCATATCATTGTGCCATCACAGCCATGTCTCACTCTCACCCTGCACTAACACTGACTTTGTTTTCACTCCACTCAATGCATTTCTCACTCTCACAATTCTCTATTCCCATCCCTTTCAGTTCGACGAACAAATTCTACTACTTCAGATATTTATCTAACTTTCCGGTAACAGTTGCAATGTTCTCATCCCTCAACCATTCCCAGTGACACAGCATTAAGATAGAGGTCGGTGGGAAGGTAGCTACAGACCGTCAATTATAAATAAATTAAAGGATGTAGAGCTGCACTGAGAAAAAAGACTGGGACACAGAGGATGATGACGTGAGGTGCATTTCAATTGTCCTCCATTCCTCCTTAGCTTTCTACAGACAATGATTGGTCTTGGGTTGGGATTCGATCTCTCTTCTAATTAATCCACTTGCCTTTGATACTTCATTTCTCATGATTTCACTCTGTGGCAGTTTGGTCAAAACCCCATTTCTGCACATTCACCCTGACACGAACCATGTACCTGCAGCAGAAGAAGCAATTAGACACAGAAAATACTGGACAGTAACAAGTATAACAACAGGTATTTTATAGCTTCCCTCAAATAGTAAAACCATTCACCCCATAAATACTGAAGATTCTGAGTGTAAAACTGACTGGTTTGTTACATTTCTTGTAATTTTACTGGTGTCAGCTCAGCACGAAAAGCAGAAGATTCCATAAGTTCTGGAGTTGAACAACTTCCAACTTCTTCAAACTATTTCCCAGTTTCTGCCTCCAAAGCTTTTCGTGCTAAGTGTCTGAGTGAAGAATTTCTTCAACTCTCCACACTTCCTTTCTCACGTCTGAGTGCTCGGTGTTGGTGGAAAATCTGAGCAGCTGAATGTTGATGTGTTCACTCTGCCCTAATTTAATCATTCCTTCCATCCCGACACTGCACTCAATATCAATCAGTCGCCTCAAGAGGAAGGTTCTCAACTACCTGTAAAAATAAACATTTTACAGCACCAACCTTGTGAGTGCCAGCTGGCTACCAATGTTCCATTGTTCAAGCTCCCTTCGCAAAACAAAGATGTTCAGACCTTCTGCACATCCGCTTTCACTCCTAAAGGGGACAACCAGAGAGTAAGGGTCAGTGCAGCTCCATTTCTGTCACTGGAACGGGGTGTGAAGCCTCCTGTCTCTACTTTATCCAGTTTACAAACCCAATGAAATGTGTGATCTCACTGTGATACCACAGTTTCCCTCATCCAGTTAAAGGGCCTCATCCTGATGCGGGTCTTGGGGAACCATCCCTGGGTTTCACTTTGGCCGTCATGATAGAAGGAGCTGGAATGTAAAAACAAATTCAGTGAATAAGAGGAGGGACTGGCCTTAATGAGTA
>NW_027591097.1:0-52500 GCF_964213995.1 Mustelus asterias
ACAGTGTGGGGCTGGGGGGGTGGCGGGGGGGGGGGGGGGAGGGAGGCAGGGGGGCTGCTGGAGGGGGGCTGCTGGAGGGGGGAGGCTGGGGATGGGGGGAGCTAGGGGGGGCTGTGCGGTGAGGGATTTCCCAGCTCGGTAAAGTTTAGATGTTCTGTGGACCAATAGGCATCTCCAGTTTGTCTCCTTGCTCCCTTGTCTATTGGATCATTCTTCAGATGGGATCTCTCACAAATGGACCAATGAGTTATTGCAACAAAATGGATTCATGGGGTGAATGATAATTAGTGTTACCTGAACTGTCAGTGTGAAGGCTCCTGATTCCCTGCAGTGTCATTGAAACGCTCCCACATTGCCACAGCTGTGCCTCATTAGGGAATACAGACTTTCATTGGTTGCTCCCACAGTCAGTCCACAAGTACAGTGGCCGCCTCCTCCCACAGGCACCCCCAGAGGGACATCTGTGAAGCGGTCACCACTGAGTCACTCCCTCACACACTCACCCTCACACACTCACCCTCACACACTCACCCTCACACACTCGCCCTCACACACCCTCACACACTCATCCTCACTCACCCTCACACACTCACCCTCACACACCCACACACCCTCACCCACTCACCCACACACTCACCCCACACACTCACCCCACACACCACCCTCACACACCCTCACACACTCACCCTCCACACCACCCTCACACACTCACCCTCACACACTCACCCTCACCCTCACACCTCACCCTCACACACCCTCACCCACTCACACACTCACCCTCACACCCTCACCCACACTCACTCACCCCCACACACCCCTCACACACTCACCCTCACACACTCACCCATCACACACTCACCCTCACACACTCCTACACCCTCACCCTCTAACACTCACCCTCACACACTCCACCCTCACACACTCCCTCACCTACCACACACCCTCACCCACACACCACTCACCCTCACACCCCTCACACACTCACCCACACACTCACCCTCACACACTCACCCTCACACACTCACCCTCACACACCCCCACACACCCTCACACACTCACCCTCACACACTCACCCTCACACACTCACCCTCACACACCCTCACACACTCACCCTCACACACTCACCCTCACACACTCACCCTCACACACTCACCCTCACACTCACCCTCACACACTCACCCTCACACACTCACCCTCACACACTCACCCTCACACACTCACCCTCACACACTCACCCTCACACACTCACCCTCACACACTCACCCTCACACACCCTCACACACTCACCCTCACACACTCACCCTCACACTCTCTCACTCACACACTCACCCTCACACACTCACCCTCACACACACTCACACACTCACCCTCACACTCTCTCACTCACGCTCTCTCACTCACACACTCACCCTCACACTCTCTCACTCACACACTCACCCTCACACACTCACCCTCACACACACTCACACACTCACCCTCACACTCTCTCACTCACACTCTCTCACTCACACACTCACACTCACACTCTCTCACTCACACTCTCTCACTCACACTCTCTCACTCACACACTCACCCTCACACTCTCTCACTCACACTCTCTCACTCACACTCTCTCACTCACACTCTCTCACACACTCTCTGTCTCTCTCACTCGCTCATGCTCTCTCTCTCACAGACTCTCTCTCTCTCGCACTCACACTCACAACATCAGGTTAAAGTCCAACAGGTTTATTTGTGACTCACCTGAGGAAGGAGCGGCGCTCCGAAAGCTCGCACCACCAAGTAAACCTGTTGAGCGTTAACCTGGTGTTGTGAGACTTCTTACTGTGCCCACCCCAGTCCAATGCTGGCATCTCCACATCATGTCTCTCACAGTCACTTTCTCTCACACTCTCTCTCTCTCACACACTGTCCCTCTCACACACTCTCTTTCTCTGTCACACATTCTCTCTCTCTCACGCTCACTCTCTCTCTCACGCTCACTCTCTCTCTCATGCTCACTCTCTCTCACGCTCACTCTCTCTTTCACGCTCACTCTTTCTCACGCTAATTTTCTCTCTCACGCTCACTCTCTCTCTCAGACTCACACACTCTCTCCATCTCACACACTCTCTCTCTCTCCCTTCTCACACACAATGTCTCTCTCACACACAATGGCTCTCTCACACTCTCTCTCTCACACCCCCTCTCTCTTCTCACTCTCTCTCTCTCTCACACTACACACTCTCTCTCACACTCTCTTCACACACTCCCTCTTTCCTCTCTCCTCTCATGGCTCTCCCTTTCACACTCTCTCAACTCTCTCTCTCACACACCTCTCACACACACTGTCTCTGTCCTCTCTCTCTCTCCTCTCTCACACACACACACCCTCTCTCTCTCACACTCTCTCTCCACACTCTCTCTCTCTCACACACACTCTCTCTCACACTCTCTCTCTCTCACACACACTCTCTCACTCACTTCTCTCTCTCTCTCTCTCTCTCACACTCTCTCTCACACACACATTCTCTCTCTCTCTCACACTCTCACACTCTCTCTCACACTCTCCTCACACACACACTCCTCACTCTCACACACTTCTCTCACACCTCCCTCTCACACACTCTTTCTCTCTCACACACACCCCTCTCCACACACACTCTCTCTCTCACACACACTCTCTCCTCCTCACACACACATCTCTCCTCCCTCACACACACACTCTCTCACACTCACACTCTCACTCTCTCTCCTCACACACACACTCTCTCTCACACTCTCTCTCACACACACACTCTCTCTCTCACACACACTCTCTCACAAACTCTCTCTCACACTCTCTCTCTCTCTCTCACTCTCTCTCTCACACACACTCTCTCTCACACTCTCTCTCTCTCACACACTCTCTCACACACACACTCTCTCTCACACTCTCTCTCACACACACACTCTCTCTCACACACTCTCTCACAAACTCTCTCTCTCACACTCTCTCTCTCACTCTCTCTCTCACACACAATCTCTCTCACACTCTCTCTCTCACTCTCTCTCACACACACACTCTTTCACACTCTCTCTCGCTCTCTCACACACATACTCTCTCTCTCACACACTCTGTCTCTCTCACACTTTCTCTCACAATCTCTCTCTCTCACAATCTCTCTCTCTCTCACAATCTCTCTCTCTCACACACTCTCTCTCTCGCTCACAATCTCTCTCTCTCTCTCACACTCTCACAATCTCTCTCTCATACTCTCTCGCTCTCTTTCACACTCTCTCTCTCACACTCTCTCTCACAATCTCTCTCTCTCTCTCGCTCACAATCTCTCTCTCTCTCTCACACACTCTCTCACAATCTCTCTCTCTCTCACACTCTCTCTCTCTCACACTCTCTCTCTCTCACACACTCTCTCTCTCTCTCACACACTCTCTCACAATCTCTCTCTCTCACACTCTCTCTCTCTCTCTCACACTCTCTCTCTCTCTTTCACACTCTCTCTCTCTCTCACACACTCTCTCACAATCTCTCTCTCTATCTCACACTCTCTCTCTCGCTCTCTCACACTCTCTCTCTCTTTCACACTCTCTCTCTCTCTCTCCCATTTTTTTCTGTACTGGTCCAGGCTCCCTGATGAGGGAGGTTTGGAATTCACACAGAATCCTCTCTTTCCCATCTCCCTGTGTCTGAAGAGGAGGATTCCGTGGCACGGGGATAAGTGACCTCAGTGCAGAGGACATCAGCATAATGATGAGAATGCAGAGGGAGAGATAGGGATGCTGTTTCCAGAGTATCGAGTCTGCCAACACTGTCACTCTGCAATTCTTCCTGCTCACTTTGCCTCTCAGCTGGTTGCTATGACGGTGATGGGTTTATATAAATCGCAGCCTCTGGTTTGTGCTGTCAGGTGTGTGCCAGGAGAGATTACTCAATTCTTGAGAGATTGCTATTCTTTGAGTTGCCGGGAGCTGCCAGCCTCGCTATCCGGAGAGAGAGAGCAGGAAAGCTGGATTCTGTAGCGAATCATCCACCCTCCCTCCCTCTCTCTCTCTGCATTCACTAAAGATTTATATCTGTGCGTCTTTTGGAGCGAATCCTGTCGCTTTGCAAGCAGCAACTTTAACTCAGTTCTGGAAAAATAAAATAAGAAGCGTTTCGGGGAGTGAGAAATGGCAAAGTGTGAAGGAGATTGAAGAGTGATTTGTATCGACCTTGTCTGAGTTTCTTTATCCTGGGGATCAGATTCCAGCCAGATATCCTTTTCACAGGTTAGTGAGTATTTGGAATTATCCGTGTGTGTGTGACTGTGTGTGTGTGTATCTGTGGGTGTGTATGTGAGTCTGTGGCTGTGTGTGTGTGTGTCTGTGACTGTGTGTGTGTATCTGTGGGTGTGTGTGTCTGTGGGTGTGTCTGTGACTGTGTGTGTGTATCTGTGGGTGTGTATGTGAGTGTGTGTGTCTGTGACTGTGTGTGTATCTGTGTGTGTGTATCTGTGGGTGTGTGTGTGTCTGTGGGTATGTATCTGTGAGTGTATCTGTATCTGTGGGTGTGTCTGTTAGTGTGTGTACCTATGAGTGTCTGTGTGTGTTTTTCTGTGAATGTGTGTATGTGCGAGTGAGTTTGTGCAGCCCATGTGTGTATATGCATGTCTGTGTGTGTGCATGTGTATCTGTGTGTGTATATGACAAGGTGTGTGAATGTGTGTGTTTCTGTGTGTATATATATGTGAGATGGTGATACGATGTGTCTGTGTGTATGGATCTGCATGTATCTGACTGTGTGAGTGTGTGTATCTGTGTATCTGGGAGTATGTGCATCTGCAAGTGTGTGTGTCTGTGAGTGTCGGTGAATGTGCGTGTTTGTGAGTGGGTGTGTGCCTGTGTGTATCTGAGTGTGTATCTGAGTGTGTGTGAGAGTGTATGCGTGAGAGAGCAAGTGTGCGTGTGTTGGTGTGTATGAGTGGTTTAAAGTTTATTTATTAGTGTCACAAGTAGGTTTACATTAACACTGCAATTAAGTTATTGTGAAAATTCCCTAATCGCCACACTCTGGTGCCTGTTCGGGTACACTGAGGGAGAATTTAGCACGGCCAATGCACCTAACCAGCACGTCTTTTGGACTGTGGGAGGAAACCGGAGCACCCGGAGGAAACCCATGCAGACACAGGGAGAACGAGCAGACTCCGCACAGACAGTGACCCAAGCCAGGAATCGAACCCGGGTCCCTGGTGCTGTGAGGCAGCAGTGCTAAATAATGAGAGTTTGTGAATGTGCCTATGTAAGTGAAAGTGTGAGTGTGTAACTGAATGAGTGTGTGTGTGTGAGAGAGAGTGAGTCTCGACCTATTATTCTTTGACATTGAAGGAGATTTTGTACATTCAGTTTTTTTACAATGAGCTCTGGCCCTGGGGTTGAGAAGCACAGACTCTCCGGCTGTTCAGTGAACAGTGTTCAGTCACTGGGAGCGAAGAGACGGAGGGTGCCGCGGAACAGATATCAGTGAATTCACTGGGCACAGCCATCCTGAGCAAACTCCCACAGAGTGAAAGATAAAATCACAGGTCTGTCACCGTGTCCGGGGGTCTGACTGTAAAGCAGGAGAATCACAGCTGCTCCCATTCACTGTTGTAATAACTTCACTGACTCAGAGCCACGAGTATAAGCTCCCTAATTGAGGGTAGTTAACGCTGTCCAGTCGGAGAGCTCTGCACAGATATATAATGTGGAGTGTCTGGGACACCGGCGGTGAATATTCTGTACAGGAAGTACCTGGCTCAGTATTGCAAAACCATTGCCAATAAATCAGCTTTTGTGAAGGGACACCAGAGATGCTTCAGCGTGATTTGGACAGGCTGAGTGTGTGGGTATCTGCATGGCAGATGCAGCATAATGTGGATAAATGTGAGGTTATCCACTTTGGTAGCAATAATAGGAAGACAGATTATTGTTTGAATGGGTGTAAATTGAGAGAAGTGGATACTCAGCAAGACCTTAGTGTCCTCGTGCATCAGTCGCTGAAAGTAAGCGCGCAGATACAGCAGGCAGTCAAGAAGGCAAATGGTATGTTGGCCTTCATAGCGAGAGGATTGGAGTACAGGGATAGGGATGTTTTGCTGCAATTGTACAGGGCGTTGGTGAGGCCACACCTGGAGTATTGTGTGCAGTTTTGGTGTCCCTATCTGAGGAAGGATGTCCTTGCTATAGAGGGAGCACAGCGAAGGTTTACCAGGCTGATTCCTGGGATGGCAGGTCTGTCATATGAGGAGAGACTAAGTCAGTTAGGATTATATTCACTGGAGTTTAGAAAAGTGAGAGGGGATCTCATCGAAACTTATAAAATCAATAATGTAAATATGCAAAAATATCTATTAGAGAAACCCAACTGTACTTCAAACAGTCTCTCCAGCCTCTCCTTATAACTCAATCCATCAAGTCCCGGTAGCGTCCCAGTAAATCTTTTCTAGTTTAATATCCTTTCTATAATAGGGTGACAAAGAACAGTACAGCACAGGAACAGACCCTTCGGCCCTCCAAGTCTGCGCCGATTCATGATGTCCGATCTAACCAACCGCTTATATCCCTCTATTCCCCGTTTGTTCACATGCTTATCAAGATAAGGCTTAAACGTGGCTAACGTAACTGCCCCAACCACCTCACTTGGCAGCGCATTCCAGGCCCCCACCACCCTCTGTGTGAAAAAAATTCCCCCGCACATCTCCCCTGAACCTTCCCCCCCACAGTGGCACAGTGGGTTAAGCGCTGCTGCCTCACAGCACCAGGGTCCCAAGTTCAATTCTGACCTTGGGTCACTGTCTGTGTGGAGTCTGCACATTCTCCCCATGTCTGCGTGGGTTTCCTCCGGGTGCGCCGGTTTCCTCCCACAGCCCAAAGATATGCAGGTTAGGTGGATTGACCATGCTAAATTGACCCTAGTGTCAGGAGGATTAGCAAGGTAAATATGAGGGAAGAGGGCCTGGGTGGGATTGTGGGCGGTGCAGACTCGATGGGCCGAATGGCCTCCTTCTGCACTGTAGGGATTCAATGATTTTATGATTATCTTGAACTTGTGCCCCCTTTGTCATTGTCATTCCTGCCCTGGGAAAAAGCTTCCAACTGTTCACCCTGTCCGTACCCCTCATCATTTTATAAACTTCTATCAAGTTGCCCCTCAGCCTCCGTCTTTCCAGGGAGAACAATCCCAGTGACCAGAACACAGTATTCCAAGTGTGGCCTTACAGTGTCTTGTACAGTGCTTTGTAATTGTTGCTGCGATGGGGAGTTGACAGTTACCCGCAGATCCGACCAAAGAACACACCCGTCAACTCAACAGACTGATCAAGACCTTTGATCCGGACCTTCAGAGCACCCTCCGTGCTCTCATCCCACGTACTCCCCGCGTTGGAGATCTCTACTGCCTTCCGAAGATACACAAGGCAAACACACCCGGCCGTCCCATCGTATCAGGCAATGGGACCCTGTGTGAGAACCTCTCCGGCTACGTCGAGGGCATCCTGAAACCCATTGTACAAAGAACCCCCAGCTTTTGTCGCGACACTACGGACTTCCTACAGAAACTCAGCACACATGGAGCAGTTGAACCAGGAACACTCCTCGTCACAATGGATGTCTCGGCACTCTACACCAGCATCCCCCATGATGATGGCATTGCTGCAACGGCCTCAGTACTCAACGCCAACAACTGCCAGTTTCCAGATGCAATTTTACAACTCATCCGTTTCATCCTGGACCATAATGTCTTCACCTTCAACAACCAGTTCTTCATCCAGACACACGGAACAGCCATGGGAACTAAATTCGCACCTCAATACGCCAACATCTTCATGCACAGGTTCGAACAAGACTTCTTCACCGCACAGGACCTTCAACCGATGCTATATACTAGATACATCGATGACATTTTCCTCCTTTGGACCACATGGTGAGCAATCACTGAAACAACTATATGATGACGTCAACAAGTTCCATCCCACCATCAGACTCACCATGGACGACTCTCCAGAATCGGTTGCATTCTTGGACACACGCATCTCCATCAAGGACGGTCACCTCAGCACTTCACTGTACCGCAAGTCCACGGATAACCTCACGATGCTCCACTTCTCCAGCTTCCTCCCTAAACACGTTAAAGAAGCCATCCCCTATGGACAAGCCCTCCGTACACACAGGGATCTGCTCAGATGAGGAGGATTGTAACAGACACCTCCAGACGCTGAAAGATGCCCTCATAAGAACAGGATATGGCGCTCGACTCATCGATCGACAGTTCCGACGCTCCATAGCGAAATACCGCACCGACCTCCTCAGAAGACAAACACGGGACACGGCGGACAGAGTACCCTTCGTCGTCCAGTACTTCCCCGGAGCGGAGAAGCTACGACATCTTCTCCAGAGCCTTCAGCATGTCATTGATGAAGACGAACATCTCGCCAAGGCCATCCCCACACCCCCACTTCTTGCCTTCAAACAATCGCACAACCTCAAACAGACCATTGTCCGCAGCAAACTACCCAGCCTTCAGGAGAACAGTGACCACGACACCACACAACCCTGCCACAGCAACCTCTGCAAGACGTGCCGGATCATCGACACGGATGCCATCATCTCACGTGAGAACACCATCTACCAGGTACACGGTACATACTCTTGCAACTCGACCAACATTGTCTACCTGATACGCTGCAGGAAAGGATGTCCCGAGGCATGGTACATTGGGGAAACCATGCAGACGCTACGACAACGGATGAATGAACACCGCTCGACAATCACCAGGCAAGACTGTTCTCTTCCTGTGGGGGAGCACTTCAGCAGTCACAGGCATTCAGCCTCTGATCTTCGGGTAAGCGTTCTCCAAGGCGGCCTTCACGACACATGACAACGCAGAGTCGCTGAGCAGAGGCTGATAGCCAAGTTCCGCACACATGAGGATGGCCTCAACCGGGATCTTGGGTTCATGTCACACTATCTGTTACCCCCACGACTTGCCTGGGCTTGCAAAATCTCACTAACTGTCCTGGCTGGAGACAATACACATCTCTTTAACCTGTGCTCAACCCTCTCTCCACTCACATTGTCTGTACCTTTAAGACTTGATTACCTGTAAAGACTCGCATTCCAACCGTTATTTTGTAAATTGAGTTTGTGTCTTTATATGCCCTGTTTGTGAACAGAACTCCCACTCACCAGATGAAGGAGCCTGAGACTCCAAAAGCTCGTGCTGCCAAATAAACCTGTTGGACTTTAACCTGGTGTTGTGAGACTTCTTACTGTGGAGTTGAAACAAAAGCAAAACAAGCCTTCAGGACCTAGATTGAGGAAAACAGCCCATCAGCTGTATCCTGGAGACTTCACACCTTGGAAGCTCCACCTACATCTGATTTAGAACAATTAAACTGCAAAGCGATGTCCAAATCGGACCCAATTAAGATAACCATATGGTTACATAGACATCCGGTATTACCGCAGGTCGATACGGGTGTGGCCGTATCGGTGATTGGCGAATCAACGTTCCATAAAATTTGCTCTGGACTCCAGCCCCTAATTTCAATCAAGACCTCAGCAAGGCTGAGAACCCACGCAGGGGAACCTTGTGGGTAAATAGTGGGTAAAACCTCTGTCGCTGTCTCCTATGAAAGGCAGCTGGCTCGGTTACCGATGATTGCAGTGGAGGATCGGCGACGGACCTGATGGGACGAAATGGGTTGTGAAAGTTCCACTGGAATTGGCTGGATATCTTTCAGCCGGAGACTGGCTGCCTCATTGAAATGTTGCTTAAATCCCCTGACGTTTTCCAGGAAAGCCTAGGGACCATCAAAGGAGCCACGGTGACCTCACGTGATGACCAGGAAGCGATTCCGGGATTTTGTAAAGCCCACCCAGAACAATTTGCCTTTTGGGAAAAAGTGGAATCTGAAATCCGGAGACTGGAGTGTGAAGGAATGATCAAACCAGTGCAGTTTGCGGAATGGGCAGCACAGCCGTACCAATTCTGAAGCCGGATGGATCAATCCGCCTTTGCCGGGATTTTAAACTGTTCCTCGCAGCTGGATAAATACCGGATCCCTCGGGTCGAGGACTCATTTGCGAAGTTGGCTGGAGGAATCTCATCTTCAAAACCCGATATAAGCCACGTGTATTTTCAATTATAGCTGGACAGGAATTCCAGAGACATTCAACAACTCATTACTCAAGGGCCTTTACCAATACACCCGACTGCCATTGGGGTATCATCAGCCCGTGCAATCTTCCAGAGAACAATGGAGAACACTTCGCAAGGTCTACCTCAGGATGACGTCTGCATACCAGGGGAAATGAGTAAGGAACTCCTTGAGAACTTTGAGGGAGTCCTGAGTCGATTTTCCAAGGCAGGCGTATGCCTAAGAAGGGAGAAATGTGTATTCCAGTCCCCCGCAGTGACCTCTCTAGATGACAGAGTAGACAAGCCTGGTCTGTGCCCTTTGGAACACAAGGTGCGGGCAGTCACAGTCCAGGTCCACCAGGAGCTGGGATTGGTTAACTGTTCTGGGAAACTTATACCCAACCTTGTCTCCATCCTGACTCCATTTACACCAATGACTAAAATAGGATCAGCCTCGGGAATGGCCTTCCAGTCAATCCTTGGCTTTCAGCAAAGTAAAGCAGCAGCTTCCCTCATCGAACGTTCGGGTACATTATGATCCCAGGAAAGAATTATTACTGACCTTCAATGTGTCCCCGAGTGGCACCGGGATGGTATTGGCACATAGGTGGCCAAACAGAGAGGAACGCCCAATTGCGTACACTTCCAGGGCCTGAGCTGTTGTGGAATGCAAATACGCCCAGGGTCAGCGCTGATATTCGGGATTAAGAAATTCCACCAGTACCGTACGGGCAGGAATGTGCCGTTATCACAGACCACAAACCACGACTGGGACTGCCAAAGAAAGACAAACCGGTGCCGCCTGTAGCATCGGCCCGAATCCAACTGTGCCCTTTATTACTGGCTGCCTACAGTTACCAATTGGAACAGCGTCCAGGCGGCCAAGTCACTAACACAGCTGCCTTGAGTCGGCTCCCATTAGCAGCCACCCCCCCACCCCCCCCACCTCCCCCCCCGCCCACCTCCCCCCCCGCCCACCTCCCCCCCCCACCTCCCCCCCCCCCGCCAGCAGTACCCCCCCCATGGGGTTTTTTGGAAACTCTCTCAGTGGCAGCCAATAATATTCAGCTGTGGATGCAAAGTGACCCAGTCCTTGTGAAACTGGGACAGCCGGGGCTGAGCGGGGAGACGCGCCGTTACAGGCCGCATTCCATCCAGACCGGAGCCGCAGACAGCAGCTCACTGCGGATGGGGACAGACTCCTCCAGGGGCTCCAGCATTGTCATCATGAGCCAGGGCCCACCCCTATCCTGGCTGAACTTCACCCAAAATGGAAATGTGGGCAAGGAGCTATGTCTGATGGCCAACCACGGATACGACATGGCCGTGTTTGTGGGGCAGTCTCGACAATGCCAACAAGGGCAGAGGTTCCACCAGCAGCTCCTCTGCACCCTTGGGAATGGCCAGGAAAGCTCTGGATGCGGCTACACATCGGCTTTGCCGATCCGTTTGTGGGTTCAGTGTTCACAGTAATGGGAGTTGGCCACTCACGATGGGCGGAGGCATACACGGGAAATTTATCCAATACAAGGATGATGGTGGAAAATCTTCACGCCTCTTTTGCGACACACGGGATCCCAGAGGTGCCGGTTTCCAACAATCACCATCATTTACCAGCCAGGAATTTTATGAAATGGAACGGAATTGGACAGATTGGGACGAGGCCATATTCCCCATCATCCAATAGCCTGGCAGGATAAATGGTCCAAACAGTAAAAGCAACAGTCCACAGCTCCTTAGACACCAAACTGTAACAATCCCTCTTCGATCACAGGACCCCCCCTCCCCCCCATCCCGCAGCTATTGGAATCACCCCCACTCGGTTCCTCGTGGATGGGTGACTCACACCGGGTTGATCTTGATCTTCCTGAACCAGGGGTTTGGGGGGGGTGGGGCGGGGGGGGGGGGGGGGGGGGGGGGCGCCTAGCTCAGACCCCCCGCCAGGAGAAACACCCAATCACAGGCGATTGAAACGTGACGGCAATGTGCACAGGGTTAAAGGGTTCAGCCGACTCGGACAGGGCCAGCTTCCCGTAAAGTCCGTGTGGGAGAAGCCATCCCTAGGAAACACCTCCATCCTCTCAAAGTCAGGAAACCCCAGGCCGTGCCGGAACAATCAATATCCAGCACGCCGGAAACTTGGGAAGGAATTCCCGGACCTGCCGGCTACCCCTTTCCGTCTCCATCGATGGTAACCTCAGAGTCCAAAATGGACTCCGCCTTGACCAACCCCACTTGCTGCCCAATCAGGAGCTTGTGCTGTGAGGAGGGGGGGGGGCGGGGGGGGGGGGGGTCCACTTCACCCACTCACTGCCAGGAACCGGAGCAAGCACCGAGATACCGAAAAAGACACTCAACCCACTGCACTTCCTGGGACCAGGAGGGGGGAGGGGTGTAAAGAGGGGGAGGGGCGTAATGGAGGGGGAGGGATTGTAATGAGGGAGAGGGATTGTAATGAGGTCCATGAGTGGGAGCTGCTGGAATGCGAGCTCCTTAATTGCAGGGCGTTAAGGTTGCCCAATCAGGGAGCTGTACAGAGACACACTGCGGAGTATCGGGCCCCTGGCACTGGGGGTGTACACTCCAGACCCCTGGCACTGGGGGTGTACACTCCAGACCCCTGGCACTGGGGGTGTACACTCCAGACCCCTGGCACTGGGGGTGTACACTCCAGACCCCTGGCACTGGGGGTGTACACTCCAGACCCCTGGCACTGGGGGTGTACACTCCAGACCCCTGGCACTGGGGGTGTACACTCCAGACCCCTGGCACTGGGGGTGTACACTCCAGACCCCTGGCACTGGGGGTGTACACTCCAGACCCCTGGCACTGGGGGTGTACACTCCAGACCCCTGGCACTGGGGGTGTACACTCCAGACCCCTGGCACTGGGGGTGTACACTCCAGACCCCTGGCACTGGGGGTGTACACTCCAGGCCCCTGGCACTGGGGGTGTACACTCCAGATCCCTGCCACTGGGGGTGTACACTCCAGACCCCTGCCACTGGGGGTGCACACTCCAGACCCCTGGCACTGGGGGTGTACACTCCAGACCCCTGGCACTGGGGGTGTACACTCCAGACCCCTGGCACTGGGGGTGTACACTCCAGACCCCTGGCACTGGGGGTGTACACTCCAGACCCCTGGCACTGGGGGTGTACACTCCAGACCCCTGGCACTGGGGGTGTACACTCCAGACCCCTGGCACTGGGGGTGTACACTCCAGACCCCTGGCACTGGGGGTGTACACTCCAGACCCCTGGCACTGGGGGTGTACACTCCAGACCCCTGGCACTGGGGGTGTACACTCCAGACCCCTGGCACTGGGGGTGTACACTCCAGACCCCTGGCACTGGGGGTGCACACTCCAGACCCCTGGCACTGGGGGTGTACACTCCAGACCCCAGGCACTGGGGGTATATACTTTCCGGTACGGAGTGTATCTATCTGAGTGTTACTAACTCCTGGAAGTAAATTGGTTCTGAGGGATGTTTGCACTCAGAGCAATCACACAGGACGCTGATTTGGATGAAATATCCATTCACTGTTTAAATCTGATGACATCAGCTGATGAAGCTTCAGGTGTCATCATTAACAATTCACTAAGTTATGGATAATATACACGGGGTGCGGCCTCTCCTGTTCCAGTCGTGGTTTAGTTTTCAGGCTGGATTTATCTTTTACAGAAGGAGGTGGGATCTGTGTTGAAAGGCAGCATTGATCGTCACTGTTGGACCTGTGTCCCCCTGACTTCTCCCTGTGATCTGAGGCTGTGCCGCAGGGAACACGAAACACACCCATTGTCTTGTCCTCATGTTGAAAGAGCAGCTCGTGTGGAGAGAATTGTTTTGTGTTTGCTGGACGAATGTGGGGAAACAGAGCACAGCAAGATCCCACAGATTGCAGTGTGATCTGATTCGGGAGATAATCATTGTGCAGGTTTTCTCACCCAATCTGTTCTTTAATCGTGTCCTTTGCAGCCACCGGGCAGACAGGGAACTGCTGGATTTGATGCTTCATCCAGCACAGGCCTTAGCATTCACGGTGAGAGTCAGACTGAATCCTGCAGCCCAGACTCTGGTGTGGGACTCGAACCTGCAACCAGCTGTCTCAGGAGTGACAGTGGGCCCCCCGCTTCCCCACTGAGCCCCACCCATCATCCCCACCTGAAAGACCTGGGGAATTAAAGCAAAGCAGCATCAACATTCCCATTGCTAATATCGCACTGAACAGCCTGGAGTTCATCCGCAGCTTCTGTTCGAGACTCACCCCCAAAACCCAAAATAGTTTCTCTCTCACCGACCGAGGGAACACTTGGAATCTGTCCCCACAGCTCGGAGCTGCCGTAGTTTGGCTGAATCCCTCCAATTGGTGAAATTTGATTGTTATGAATTTCTTCAGTGAAAATTAATGATATTCTTCACGATTGCAGATGCTGTTCATAGAATCCTTACAGTGCAGAAGGAGGCCATTCAGCCCATCGAGTCTGC
The DNA here is from genome assembly GCF_964213995.1 of Mustelus asterias. Lineage (NCBI taxonomy): Eukaryota > Metazoa > Chordata > Chondrichthyes > Carcharhiniformes > Triakidae > Mustelus > Mustelus asterias. The sequence continues at coordinate 14,625 of NW_027591097.1, forward strand.
ACCGACCACAATCCCACCCAGGCCCTATTCCCGTAACCCCTCATATTGGCCCTGCTAATCCCCCTGACACTAGGGGCAATTTAGCATGGTCAATCAAACTGACCCACACATCTTTGGACTGTGGGAGGAAACCGGAGCACCCGGAGGAAACCCACAAAGACATGGGGAGAATGTGCAAACTCCACACAGACAGTCACCCAGGGCCGGAATTGAACCCGGGTCCCTGACGCTGTGAGGCAGCAGTGCTAACCACTGTGTCACCGTGCCGCCCCGTGAAAAGTGTAGAGGACTTACCACAAGGTAATAAAATGACCAAGTGCTTAACCAAGTGTAATTCTGATGTAGATTTCACAAGCACTGTTACTTTCTGCCGGTCACTCTCACTGTCTGCCGCTTGTCTCAAGGGTAACGGATCCCAAGCTGAACTGTGAGGACAGTGAGAAAGTCCCAGGTAGAATCGACCCCTTCCTTACACCAGGCTAAACAGATATCTGCAGTAAGCAGCGACAGGAAAGCAGCAATGGTGGGATGGCAGTAACGTGCAAACGTACGGATGGTGCAGGGGAGAGGCTGAAATAAAGCTCAGTTACTCAGAGTCCATTTCACTGCAGTCCGGAAGAAGCAATGATCCAATCATGGGAAATGTGTAGCCTCAGGTCAGGTCATTACAGGAGGAATCAAAGCTGTCTCACAGTCAGACATTTACAAACCAACGCCTGAAGTCTCACTCAGAAGACAATCATTCAACAATCCCGCTCTCCGGCCCGGATTTCTAAATCACCCACATTCCATCAACAATTTCAAACTGATTCCAATTCCCGAACCACAACGCACAAAACCGCAAACCCCACCCCAACCCACCCCCATCCCACTGTCACCTCACTGTGACAGTGAGAATCAATAAAGCATTTACTGGGACAGTGTAGACGGAGCTTTACTCTGTATCTAACCCCGTGCTGTACCTGTCCTGGGAGTGTTTGATGGGGACAGTGTAGAGGGAGCTTTACTCTGTATCTAACCCCGTGCTGTACCTGTCCTGGGAGTGTTTGATGGGGACAGTGTAGAGGGAGCTTTACTCTGTATTTAACCCCGTGCTGTACCTGTCCTGGGAGTGTTTGATGGGGACAGTGTAGAGGGAGCTTTACTCTGTATCTAACCCCGTGCTGTACCTGTCCTGGGAGTGTTTGATGGGGACAGTGTAGAGGGAGCTTTACTCTGTATTTAACCCCGTGCTGTACCTGTCCTGGGAGTGTTTGATGGGGGACAGTGTAGAGGGAGCTTTACTCTGTATCTAAACCGTGCTGTACCTGTCCTGGGAGTGTTTGATAGGGACAATGTAGAGGGAGCTTTACTCTGTATCTAACCCTGTGCTGTACCTGTCCTGGGAGTGATTGATGGGGACAGTGTCGAGGGAGCTTTACTCTGTATTTAACCCCGTGCTGTACCTGTCCTGGGAGTGTTTGATGGGGGACAGTGTAGAGGGAGCTTTACTCTGTATCTAAACCGTGCTGTACCTGTCCTGGGAGTGTTTGATAGGGACAATGGAGAGGGAGCTTTACTCTGTATCTAACCCCGTGCTGTACCTGTCCTGGGAGTGTTTGATGGGGGACAGTGTAGAGGGAGCTTTACTCTGTATCTAACCCCGTGCTGTACCTGTCCTGGGAGTGTTTAATGGAGACAGTGGAGAGGGAGCTTCACTCTGTATTTAACCCCGTGCTGTACCTGTCCTGGGAGTGTTTGATAGGGACAATGTAGAGGGAGCTTTACTCTGTATCTAACCCCGTGCTGTACCTGTCCTGGGAGTGTTTGATGGGGGCAGTGTAGAGGGAGCGTTACTCTATATCTAACCGTGTGATGTACCTGTCCTGGGAGTGTTTGATGGAGACAGTGTAGAGGGAGCTTTACTCTGTATCTAACCACGTGCTGTACCTGTCCTGGGAGTGTTTGATAGGGACAGTGTAGAGGAAGCTTTACTCTGTATCTAACCCCGTGCTGTACCTGTCCTGGGAGTGTTTGATGGGGACAGTGTAGAGGGAGCTTTACTCTGTATCTAACCCCGTGCTGTACCTGTCCTGGGAGTGTTTGATGGGGGCAGTGTAGAGGGAGCTTTACTCTATATCTAACCGTGTGATGTACCTGTCCTGGGAGTGTTTGATGGGGACAGTGTAGAGGGAGCTTTACTCTGTATCTAACCCCGTGCTGTACCTGTCCTGGGAGTGTTTGATAGGGACAGTGTAGAGGGAGCTTTACTCTGTATCTAACCCCGTGCTGTACCTGTCCTGGGAGTGTTTGATGGAGACAGTGTAGAGGGAGCTTTACTCTGTATTTAACCCCGTGCTGTACCTGTCCTGGGAGTGTTTGATGGGGGACAGTGTAGAGGGAGCTTTACTCTGTATCTAAACCGTGCTGTACCTGTCCTGGGAGTGTTTGATAGGGACAATGTAGAGGAAGCTTTACTCTGTATCTAACCCTGTGCTGTACCTGTCCTGGGAGTGTTTGATGGGGACAGTGTAGAGGGAGCTTTACTCTGTATCTAACCCCGTGCTGTACCTGTCCTGGGAGTGTTTAATGGAGACAGTGGAGAGGGAGCTTCACTCTGTATTTAACCCCGTGATGTACCTGTCCTGGGAGTGTTTGACGGGGGACAGTGTAGAGGGAGCTTTACTCTGTATCTAAACTGTGCTGTACCTGTCCTGGGAGTGTTTGATAGGGACAATGTAGAGGGAGCTTTACTCTGTATCTAACCCCGTGCTGTACCTGTCCTGGGAGTGTTTGATGGGGGCAGTGTAGAGGGAGCTTTACTCTATATCTAACCGTGTGATGTACCTGTCCTGGGAGTGTTTGATGGAGACAGTGTAGAGGGAGCTTTACTCTGTATCTAACCCCGTGCTGTATCTGTCCTGGGAGTGTTTGATGGGGACAGTGTAGAGGGAGCTTTACTCTGTATCTAACCCCGTGCTGTACCTGTCCTGGGAGTGTTTGATGGAGAAAGTGTAGAGGGAGCTTTACTCTGTATCTAACCACGTGCTGTACCTGTCCTGGGAGTGTTTGATAGGGACAGTGTAGAGGAAGCTTTACTCTGTATCTAACCCTGTGCTGTACCTGTCGTGGGAGTGTTTGATGGGGACAGTGTAGAGGGAGCTTTACTCTGTATCTAACCCCGTGCTGTACCTGTCCTGGGTGTGTTTGATGGGGGCAGTGTAGAGGGAGCTTTACTCTATATCTAACCGTGTGATGTACCTGTCCTGGGAGTGTTTGATGGAGACAGTGTAGAGGGAGCTTTACTCTGTATCTAACCCCGTGCTGTACCTGTCCTGGGAGTGTTTGATAGGGACAGTGTAGAGGGAGCTTTACTCTGTATCTAACCCCGTGCTGTACCTGTCCTGGGAGTGTTTGATGGAGACAGTGTAGAGGGAGCTTTACTGTGTATCTAACCCCGTGCTGTACCTGTCGTGGGACTGTTTGATGGGGGACAGAGTAGAGGGAGCTTTACTCTGTATCTAACCCCGTGCTGTACCTGTCCTGGGAGTGTTTAATGGAGACAGTGGAGAGGGAGCTTCACTCTGTATCTAACACCGTGCTGTACCTGTCCTGGGAGTGTTTGATGGGGACAGTGAAGAGGGAGCTTTACTCTGTATTTAACCCCGTGCTGTACCTGTCCTGGGAGTGTTTGATGGGGACAGTGTAGAGGGAGCTTTACTCTGTATCTAACCCCGTGCTGTACCTGTCCTGGGAGTGTTTGATAGGGACAATGTAGAGGGAGCTTTACTCTGTATCTAACCCCGTGCTGTACCTGTCCTGGGAGTGTTTGATGGGGGCAGTGTAGAGGGAGCTTTACTCTATATCTAACCGTGTGATGTACCTGTCCTGGGAGTGTTTGATGGAGACAGTGTAGAGGGAGCTTTACTCTGTATCTAACCACGTGCTGTACCTGTCCTGGGAGTGTTTGATAGGGACAGTGTAGAGGAAGCTTTACTCTGTATCTAACCCCGTGCTGTACCTGTCCTGGGAGTGTTTGATGGGGACAGTGTAGAGGGAGCTTTACTCTGTATCTAACCCCGTGCTGTACCTGTCCTGGGAGTGTTTGATGGGGGCAGTGTAGAGGGAGCTTTACTCTATATCTAACCGTGTGATGTACCTGTCCTGGGAGTGTTTGATGGGGACAGTGTAGAGGGAGCTTTACTCTGTATCTAACCCCGTGCTGTACCTGTCCTGGGAGTGTTTGATAGGGACAGTGTAGAGGGAGCTTTACTCTGTATCTAACCCCGTGCTGTACCTGTCCTGGGAGTGTTTGATGGAGACAGTGTAGAGGGAGCTTTACTCTGTATCTAACCCCGTGCTGTACCTGTCCTGGGAGTGTTTGATAGGGACAGTGTAGAGGGAGCTTTACTCTGTATCTAACCCCATGCTGTACCTGTCCTGGGAGTGTTTGATGGGGGACAGTGTAGAGGGAGCTTTACTCTGTATCTAACCCCGTGTTGCACCTATCCTGGGAGTGTTTGATGGGGACAGTGTAGAGGGAGCTTTACTCTGTATCTAACCCCGTGTTGCACCTATCCTGGGAGTGTTTGATGGGGACAGTGTAGAGGGAGCATTACTCTGTATCTAACCCCGTGCTGTACCTGTCCTGGGAGTGTTTGATGGGGGCAGTGTTGAGGGACCTTTACTCTGTATCTAACCCCGTGCTGTACCTGTCCTGGGAGTGTTTGATGGAGACAGTGTAGAGGGAGCTTTACTCTGTATCTAATCCCGTGTTGCACCTATCCTGGGAGTGTTTGATGGGGACAGTGTAGAGTGAACTTTACTCTGTATCTAACCCCGTGCTGTACCTGTCCTGGGAGTGTTTGATGGGGGACAGTGTAGAGGGAGCTTTACTCTGTATCTAACCCCGTGCTGTACCTGTCCTGGGAGTGTTTGATGGGGACAGTGTAGAGGGAGCTTTACTCTGTATCTAACCCCGTGCTGTACCTGTCCTGGGAGTGTTTGATGGGGACAGTGTAGAGGGAGCTTTACTCTGTATCTAACCCCGTGCTGTACCTGTCCTGGGAGTGTTTGATGGGGTCAGAGGGTCAGTACTGAGGGAGTGCTGCACTGTCAGAGGGTCAGTACTGAGGGAATGCCGCACTGTCAGAGGGTCAGTACTGAGGGAGTGCCGCACTGTCAGAGGGTCAGTACTGAGGGGGTGCCGCACTGTCAGAGGGTCAGTACTGAGGGGGTGCCGCACTGTCAGAGGGTCAGTACTGAGGGAATGCCGCACTGTCAGAGGGTCAGTACTGAGGGGGTGCCGCACTGTCAGAGGGTCAGTACTGAGGGAGTGCCGCACTGTCAGAGGGTCAGTACGGAGGGAGTGCGGCAGTGTTGGATGTACAGTTTCTCTGAGATGAGATTCACTCTGGCACTATATCAGTGAGCAGAGGGGGGAGATCTGCCCCTTGTCTGGGTCAGATTCATCGATCTGCGTCATCACTGAAGATAGATTATCTGGGCATTCGCACTTTTCTGTTTGTGGAATCTTGCTGTGCACATCTTCCCTGCTACATTTCTCACAGTACAACACTGAATTGACTGGAGGTCGTTGCTCACTGATTGGGAAGCTCTCCCTCAGTACTGAACCCATGAAAGTGCGGCACTCCCTCAGCACTGACCCCCTGACGGTGCGGCACTCCCTCAGCACTGACCCTCTGACAGTGCGGCACTCCCCCAGTACTGACCCTCTGACAGTGCAGCACTCACTCGGCACTGACCCTCTGACAGTGCGGCACTCCCTCAGCACTGACCTTCTGACAGTGCGGCACTCCCCCAGCACTGACCCTCTGACAGTGCAGCACTCACTCGGCACTGACCCTCTGACAGTGCAGCACTCCCTCAGTACTGACCCTCTGACAGTGCAGCACTCCCTCAGTACTGACCCTCTGACAGTGCGGCACTCCCTCAGCACTGACCCTCTGACAGTGCAGCACTCCCTCAGTACTGACCCTCTGACAGTGCGGCACTCCCTCAGCACTGACCCTCTGACAGTGCGGCACTCCCTCAGTACTGACCCTCTGACAGTGCGGCACTCCCTCAGCACTGACCCTCTGACAGTGCGGCACTCCCTCAGTACTGACCCTCTGACAATGTGGCACTCCCTCAGTACTGACCCTCTGACAGTGCAGCACTCCCTCAGTACTGACCCTCTGACACTGCGGCACTCCCTCAGTGCTGACCTTCTGACAGTGCAGCACTCCCTCAGTACTGACCCTCTGACAGTGCGGCACTCCCTCAGCACTGACCTTCTGACAGTGCGGCACTCCCCCAGCACTGACCCTCTGACAGTGCAGCACTCACTCGGCACTGACCCTCTGACAGTGCAGCACTCCCTCAGTACTGACCCTCTGACAGTGCAGCACTCCCTCAGTACTGACCCTCTGACAGTGCGGCACTCCCTCAGCACTGACCCTCTGACAGTGCAGCACTCCCTCAGTACTGACCCTCTGACAGTGCGGCACTCCCTCAGCACTGACCCTCTGACAGTGCGGCACTCCCTCAGTACTGACCCTCTGACAGTGCGGCACTCCCTCAGCACTGACCCTCTGACAGTGCGGCACTCCCTCAGTACTGACCCTCTGACAATGTGGCACTCCCTCAGTACTGACCCTCTGACAGTGCAGCACTCCCTCAGTACTGACCCTCTGACAGTGCGGCAATCCCTCAGTACTGACCCTCTGACAATGCAGCACTCCCTCAGTACTGACCCTCTGACAGTGCAGCACTCCCTCAGTACTGACCCTCTGACAGTGCAGCACTCCCTCAGTACTGACCCTCTGACAGTGCGGCACTCCCTCAGTACTGACCCTCTGACAGTGCAGCACTCCCTCAGCACTGACCCTCTGACAGTGCGGCAATCCCTCAGTACTGACCCTCTGACAGTGCGGCACTCCCTCAGCACTGACCTTCTGACAGTGCAGCGCTCCCTCAGTACTGACCTTCTGCGCTGTGCCGAGATGCTGAGTGACATTGAAGCGATGATGATGAGAGTTTGTGTGGGAATCACCAGTAATGTCAGTGCTAATGATCGTGGCGGTGTCAGAATGGAACAAACACCAAGTGAAACATTGCTCCCTGCGTCAAACTCAGCCAAGGCAGCAAGCCTCCACATCCTTGCTGAGTGGAGCAGAGCCGCTGAATGTGTTTGGAATTTAGTTTTGAAGATTAAATATTTCAAATGTGAGAGCTGGGAATATTGTGAGCCGCGAGCGCATCCTTTATCTGTTGATCCTGCCACAGTTAGGAATTGCTGCCCGGTGTGTGTGTGTGAGTGAGAGGCCAGGGCAGAGGAAGGATCAGGAGGCAGCAGCATTGAAACTGAGAGATTCACTCAACGAGGTGATCCAGCAGCTGCAGGTTATATTTACATAAAACAGCATCATCAGCATCTCAATTATTTATTCAATATTACCATCCAATCAAAAGATTCCCAATACAGAGCCATCCCAATGGACAAGATGAAAAAGATATTCTTCTCCCCTTTGATAAATATTCCAAGAAACTGACTGAGACACAAATGAACAATTTCCATTCCCTCCTTAGATACCGAGTAAAGCTCCCTCTACACTGTCCACATCAAACACTCCCAGGACAGGTACAGCACAGGGTTAGATACAGAGTAAAGCTCCCTCTACACTGTCCCCTTCAAACACTCCCAGGACAGGTACAGCACGGGGTTAGATACAGAGTAAAGCTCCCTCTACACTGTCCCCCATCAAACACTCCCAGGACAGATACAGCACGGTGTTAGATACAGAGTGAAGCTCCCTCTACACTGTCCCCCATCAAACACTCCCAGGATAGGTGCAGCATGGGTTAGATACAGAGTAAAGCTCCCTCTACACTGTCCCCATCAAACACTCCCAGGACAGGTACCGCACGGGGTTAGATACAGAGTAAACTCCCTCTGCACTGTCCCCATCAAACACTCCCAGGACATGTACAGCATGGTGTTAGATACAGAATGAAGCTCCCTCTACACAGTCCCCCATCAAACACTCCTAGGACAGGTACCGCACGGGGTTAGATACAGAGTAAAGCTCCCTCTACACTGTCCCCATCAAACACTCCCAGGACAGGTACAGCACGGGGTTAGATACAGAGTAAAGCTCCCTCTACACTGTCCCCATCAAACACTCCCAGGACAGGTACAGCACGGGGTTAGATACAGAGTAAAGCTCCCTCTACACTGTCCCCATCGAACACTCTCAGGACAGGTACAGCACAGGGTTAGATACAGAGTAAAGCTCCCTCTACACTGTCCCCATCGAACACTCTCAGGACAGGTACAGCATGGGGTTAGATACAGAGTAAAGCTTCCTCTACACTGTCCCCATCAAACACTCCCACGACAGGTACAGCACGGGGTTAGATACAGAGTAAAGCTCCCTCTACACTGTCCCCATCAAACACTCCCAGGCCAGGTACAGCATGGGGTTAGATACAGAGTAAAGCTCTCTCTACACTGTCCCCATCAAACACTCCCAGGACAGGTACAGCACGGGGTTAGATACAGAGTAAAGCTTCCTCTACACTGTCCCCCATCAAACACTCCCAGGACAGATACAGCACGGGGTTAGATACAGAGTAAAGCTTCCTCTACACTGTCCCCATCAAACACTCCCAGGACAGGTACAGCACGGGGTTAGATACAGAGTAAAGCTCACTCAACACTGCCCCCATCAAACACTCCCAGGACAGATACAGCACGGGGTTAGATACAGAGTAAAGCTCCCTCTACACTGTCCCCATCAAACACTCCCAGGACAGGTACAGCACGGGGTTAGATACAGAGTAAAACTCCCTCTACACTGTCCCCATCAAACACTCCCAGGACAGGTACAGCATGGGGTTAGATACAGAGTAAAGCTCCCTCTGCACTGTCCCCCATCAAACACTCCCAGGACAGGTACAGCATGGGGTTAGATACAGAGTAAAGCTCTCTCTACACTGTCCCCATCAAACACTCCCAGGACAGGTACAGCACGGGGTTAGATACAGAGTAAAGCTTCCTCTACACTGTCCCCCATCAAACACTCCCAGGACAGGTACAGCACGGGGTTAGATACAGAGTAAAGCTCACTCAACACTGCCCCCATCAAACACTCCCAGGACAGATACAGCACGGGGTTAGATACAGAGTAAAGCTCCCTCTACACTGTCCCCATCAAACACTCCCAGGACAGGTACAGCACGGGGTTAGATACAGAGTAAAGCTCCCTCTACACTGTCCCCATCAAACACTCCCAGGACAGGTACAGCATGGGGTTAGATACAGAGTAAAGCTCCCTCTACACTGTCCCCTATCAAACACAGTAAGAAGTCTAACAACACCAGGTTAAAGTCCAACAGGTTTATTTGGTAGCAGAAGCCACTAGTTTTCGGAACAGGCTGTCCCTTCGTCAGGTGGTGGGAGTTCTGATTACAAACAGGGCACAAAAACACAAACTCAATTTACATGAATAATGATTGGAATGTGAGTCTTTACTGCTAATCAAGTCTTAAAGGTACAGACAATGTGCGTGGAGGGAGCATTAAGCACAGGTTAAAGAGATGTGTATTGTCTCCAGACAGGACAGCCAGTGAGATTTTGCACATCCAGGCAGGTTGTGAGGGTTACAGATAGTGTGACATGAACCCAAGATCCCGGTTGAGGCCATCCTCATGTGTCCGGAACTTGGCTATCAGTCTCTGCTCAGCGACTCTGCACTGTCGTGTGTCGTGAAGGCCGCCTTGGAGAGCGCTTACCCGGGGATCAGAGGCTGAATGCCCGTGACCGCTGAAATGCTCCCCAACAGGATGAGTGTTCTCAGGAGTCAGGCTTCAGGAGCCTTCAAACATATTGGGCTGGAAATTGGACAGGCTGAGTCGGGTGTCACTTTACATCAGCAGTCTTATTTGCAGAGTATCAGCCTAATAGCAATTAGTCACAGTTGGGCTTCACAAAAGGATGCGATGGTTTCTAAGATGGAAAAAGAGAAACTCTGAAGTGTGATTGGGCAACTGAATTGGCTAGGTAGACAGGCCAGACCGGACGCTAGTTTCAATGTGCTAGAGTTGAGTAAAAAATGAAAGATCCCACAGTGGAAGACACAATGAGAACAAACAAAACATTGACCAAACTAAAAATGCAGGTGTGTGTTTTGAGGTTCCCGTTTTTGGGCGATCTTAGGCACCTGAAACTCCGTTTATCGTGACGCATCGTGTGCCAATCTGTGTGATGGGTTTTCACGCGTGGGAAATTTTATAATCTTTCTTTTTGGGGAAAATTGCTAAATGTTGCCCTCTTGATTGGGAAACAAAGAAAATAAGGAAAGTGGTAAAAAGCACATTGGTCGCTGAGACACTAAGCCTTGTGGAGGCAGTGGATATGGCCTTTTATATATCCCAGATATTAACAGAAATTTTGGGGTTAGGTGATTTGGGTAAAATACCCATTGCGTGTCACATTGACAATAAGTCACTTTGGGAAAATGTGCACTCCACAGAGTGTAAACAGGAAAAGGTTAAGGATAGACACAGCCTGCTTAAAGCAGGTGCTGGACAAGGGTAAAATATCAAAAATAAAATGGGTGGAAAGGAGCTATCAGTTATCAGATTGTTTTACTCAGAGAGGGGCTTGTTCGAAAGAAACTTTTAGACATTATCAAGGAAGGGCGTATCATTCTGTGAATGTATGGTTTTTTTCTTCAAGATGTAAAAAAAAAGGAGAGGAGAGGAAGGGGAAATAGGGGGTTTTGTTTTTCTGTGGAAACAATATTCATCAAAATATTTTTTCTCCAAGGAAGGGGCGACTGGTGTAGGAATGGATTAACAGACCTTCCAATTAAATCCTAATTTGATAATTATTCAACAAAAGTCACTGATATATAAAGGGGTCATAGGTGGCACTGAGGGTTGATGGAGAATTGTGTAGAGAGTTGGATCAGAGAAATAAAGGTAGTTTGTGAAGAGGCAGAACTCGTATCCCCTTTACTGAACTATAACTGAGAGACTCAAACAATTACCACTACACCAACATCTCTCTGCAGCTCAAAACTGATGGCTTAGACATCCCATAATCTCCTGCAAGATAGCTTCGGGAAAACACTGCACTGGAACTTCATCACCAAATGTCAGAGAATTTGATAACCAGCTTTGTTTCAGAGAGATTCCCATTGCAACAGGAACAGGGCGGAATCTCATCCAGGGTTCAGAGCGGGGAGGATACACTTGGAATACCCGGGACTGAGTTACAGACTGGAATTTAATCGAGGGATTCGGGGTGCTTTATATATAGAATAACAGATACCTGGGAATGAGTTACAGATGGGAATCTAATCGAGGGGTTCGGAATGGTTTATATATAGAATAAAGATACCCGGGAGTGAGTTACAGACTGGAATCTAATTGAGGGGTTTGGGGTGGTTTATATATAGAATAACAGATACCCGAGAGTGAGTTACAGACTGGAATCTAATCGAGGGGTTCGGAATGGTTTATATATAGAATAACAGATACCCGGGAGTGAGTTCGTCTGGAATCTAATCGAGTGGCTCAGGATGGTTTATATATAGAAAAACAGATACCCGGGTTAAGTTACAGACTGGAATCTAATCGAGGGGTTCAGGGTGGTTTATATATAGAATGGTAAGGAGTCTAACAACACCAGGTTAAAGTCCAACAGGTTTATTTGGGAGCAAACACTACGAGCTTTCGGAGTGCTGCTCCTTCGTCAGGTGAGTGGGAGATCTGCTAACAAACAGCAAACAGGGCAGATAAAGACACAAACTCAATTTACAGAATAATGAATAATGGTTGGAATGCGGGTCTTTACAGCTAATCAAGTCTTAAAGATACAGACAATGTGAGTGGAGAGAGCGTTAAGCACAGGTTGAAGAGATGTGTATTGTCTCCAGACAGGACAGCCAGTGAGATTTTGCAAGTCCAGGCAAGTTGTGGGAGTTACGGATAGTGTCACATGAACCCAAGATCCCGGTTGAGGCCGTCCTCATGTGTGCAGAACTTGGCTATCAGTCTCTGCTCAGCGACTCTGCGCTGTCGTGTGTCGCGAAGGCCGCCTTGGAGAACGCTTACCCGAATATCAGAGGCCGAATGCCCGTGACCGCTGAAGTGCTCGCCAACAGGAAGAGAACAGTCTTGCCTGGTGATTGTTGAGCGGTGTTCATTCATCCGTTGTCGTAGCATCTGCATGGTCTCCCCAATGTACCATGCCTCGGGACATCCTTTCCTGCAGCGTATCAGGTAGACAATGTGGGCCGAGTTGCAAGAGTAGGTATCGTGTACCTGGTGGATGGTGTTCTCACGGGAAATGATGGCATCCATGTTGATGATCCGGCACGTCTTGCAGAGGTTGCTGTGGCAGGGTTGTGTGGTGTCATGGTCACTGTTCTCCTGAAGGCTGGGTAGTTTGCTGCGGACAATGGTCTGTTTGAGGTTGTGTGGTTGTTTGAAGGCAAGAAGTGGGGGTGTGGGGATGGTCTTGGCGAGATGTTCGTCTTCATCAATGACATGTTGAAGGCTCCGGAGGAGATGCCGTAGCTTCTCCGCTCCGGGAAAGTACTGGACGACGAAGGGTACTCTGTCCACCGTGTCCCGTGTTTGTCTTCTGAGGAGGTCGGTGCAGTTTTTCGCTGTGGCGCGTCGGAACTGTCGATCGATGAGTCGAGCGTTGTCTACCTGATACGCTGAAGGAAAGGATGCCCCGAGGCATGGTACATTGGGGAAACCATGCAGACGCTATGACAATGGATGAATGAACACCGCTCGACAATCACCAGGCAAGATTGTTCTCTTCCTGTTGGGGAACACTTCAGCGATCATGGGCATTCAGCCTCTGATCTTCGGGTAAGCATTCTCCAAGGCGGCCTTCACGACACACGACAACGCAGAGTCGCTGAGCAGAGACTGATAGCCAAGTTCCGCACACATGAGGACGGCCTCAACCGGGATGTTGGATTTATGTCACACTATCTGTAACCTCCACGACTTGCCTGGACTTGCAAAATCTCACTAACTGTCCTGTCTGGAGACAATACACATCTCTTTAACCTGTGCTTAATGCTCTCTCCACTCACATTAAGAACATAAGAAATAGGAGCAGGAGTAGGCCATCTAGCCCCTCGAGCCTGCCCCGCCATTCAATAAGATCATGGCTGATCTGACGTGGATCAGTACCACTTACCCGCCTGATCCCCATAACCCTTAATTCCCTTACCGATCAGGAATCCATCCATCCGCGCTTTAAACATATTCAGCGAGGTAGCCTCCACCACCTCAGTGGGCAGAGAATTCCAGAGATTCACCATCCTCTGGGAGAAGAAGTTCCTCCTCAACTCTGTCTTAAACTGACCCCCCTTTATTTTGAGGCTGTGTCCTCTAGTTTTAACTTCCTTACTAAGTGGAAAGAATCTCTCCGCCTCCACCCTATCCAGCCCCCGCATTATCTTATAAGTCTCCATAAGATCCCCCCTCATCCTTCTAAACTCCAACGAGTACAAACCCAATCTCCTCAGCCTCTCCTCATAATCCAAACCCCTCATCTCCGGTATCAACCTGGTGAACCTTCTCTGCACTCCCCCCAATGCCAATATATCCTTCCTCATGTAAGGGGACCAATACTGCACACAGTATTCCAGCTGCGGCCTCACCAATGCCCTGTACAGGTGCATCAAGACATCCCTGCTTTTATATTCTATCCCCCTCGCAATATAGGCCAACATCCCATTTGCCTTCTTGATCACCTGTTGTACCTGCAGACTGGGCTTTTGCGTCTCATGCACAAGGACCCCCAGGTCCCTTTGCACGGTAGCATGTTTTAATTTGTTTCCATTGAGATAGTAATCCCATTTGTTATTATTTCCTCCAAAGTGTATAACCTCGCATTTATCAACGTTGTACTCCATTTGCCATATCCTCGCCCACTCACTCAGCCTGTCCAAACCTCTCTGCAGATCTTCTCCGTCCTCCACACGATTCACTTTTCCACTTATCTTTGTGTCATCTGCAAACTTCGTTACCCTACACTCCGTCCCCTCCTCCAGATCATCTATATAAATGGTAAATAGTTGCGGCCCGAGTACCGATCCCTGCGGCACGCCACTAGTTACCTTCCTCCAACCGGAAAAACACCCATTTATTCCGACTCTTTGCTTCCTGTCGGATAGCCAGTCCCCAATCCACTTTAACACACTACCCCCAACTCCGTGTGCCCTAATCTTCTTCAACAGCCTTTTATGGGGCACCTTATCAAACGCCTTTTGGAAATCCAAAAACACCGCATCCACCGGTTCTCCTCCATCAACCGCCCTAGTCACATCTTCATAAAAATCCAACATGTTCGTCAAGCACGACTTTCCCCTCATGAATCCATGCTGCGTCTGATTGATCGAACCATTTCTATCCAGATGCCCTGCTATCTCCTCTTTAATAATGGATTCCAGCATTTTCCCTACTACAGACGTTAAGCTGACCGGCCTATAGTTACCCGCCTTTTGCCTCCTTCCTTTTTTAAACAGCGGCGTAACATTAGCTGTTTTCCAATCAACCGGCACTACCCCAGAATGCAACGAGTTTTGATAAATAATCACTAACGCATCCACTATTACCTCTGACATTTCTTTCAATACCCTGGGATGCATTCCATCCGGACCCGGGGACTTGTCCACCTTCAGTCCCATTAGTCTACCCAGCACTGCCTCTCTGGTAACATTAATTGTATTAAGTATTTCTCCTGCTGCCAACCCTCTATCGTTAATATTTGGCAAACTATTTGTGTCCTCCACCGTGAAGACCGACACAAAAAACTTATTTAAAGACTCAGCCATATCCTCATTTCCCACTATTAACTCCCCCCTCTCGTCCTCCAAGGGTCCAACATTCACTCTAGCCACTCTATTCCTTTTTATATATTTATAAAAACTTTTACTATCATTTTTTATATTAATTGCTAGCCTAGCTTCATAGTCTATCCATCCTTTCTTTATCGCTTTCTTAGTCTCTCTTTGTTGTTTCTTAAATTTTTCCCAATCACTTGTTTCTCCACTATTTTTGGCCACTCTGTACGCAGCTGTTTTTATTTTAATACTCTTCTTTATTTCCTTCGTTATCCACGGCTGGTTCTCCCTTTTCTTACAATCCTTGTTTTTTGCTGGAATATATTTTTGCTGAGAACTGAAAAGGATCTCCTTAAAAATCCTCCACTGTTCCTCAGCTATCCTACCTGCCAGCCTGCTCTCCCAGTCTACCTTAGCCAATTCATCCCTCATCCTATCATATTTCCCTCTGTTCAAACAGAGGACACTGGTTTGGGACCAAACTTTCTCCTCTTCCATCTGAATCAGAAATTCAACCATATTGTGGTCACTAGACCCAAGAGGGTCCTTCACAATAAGATCCTTAATTCTACCTACCTCGTTACACAATACCAGATCCAAAATAGCTCGTTCCCTCATCGGTTCCGTAACATGCTGTTCAAGGAAACTATCCCGACAGCATTCTAAGAACTCTTCCTCCATTCCACCCTTACCGACTTGAGTCTGCCAGTCAATGTGCATGTTGAAGTCCCCCATGATTATTGCCGTTCCGTTTTTACACGCATCCCTTATCTGCTTGTTTATAGCCCTCCCTACCTCAACATTATTATTTGGGGGCCTATATACCACACCTACTAGTGTCTTTCTCCCTCTACTATTCCTCATCTCTACCCATAATGATTCCACGTTTTGTTCCTCAGAGCCTATGTCATCCCTCAGTACTACCCTGATATTATCTCTTATTAATAGCGCGACCCCACCACCTTTTCCTTCCTGTCTATTCTTCCTAAACGCCTGATACCCCTGGATATTCATCTCCCAGTCCTGGTCACCTTTCAGCCACGTTTCTGTAATGGCCACTAGATCGTACCCACTTGTGCTGATTTGCACCATCAACTCATTTACCTTGTTCCGAATGCTTCGTGCATTCAGGCAAAGTGTCCTTATTCCAGCTTTTATCTGGACCCGCTTTGATGAGTCGCGAACACCCTCTCCCTCTACTCCCTTATCTAAATTACCACCTTCATTCACTTGCATCCTCTCCTCTACCATTAATTTTGTAATTCCCCTTACCCCTGCATCCTCCCCCCCATCAATTAGTTCCTTGATCCTAGTCAACTCTTCTAGTTCCCCTCCCCCCAACCTATCTAGTTTAAATTCTCCCCAGTAGCCTTAGCCAACCTACCGGCCAGGATATTGGTCCCCCTGTGATTCAAGTTCCACCCGTTTTTTGTATACAGATCACCCCTGCCCCTAAAGAGGTCCCAATGGTCCAGGAACCTGAATCCCTGCCCCCTGCACCAGTCCCTCAGCCACATTGTCTGTACCTTGAAGACTTGATTAGCTGTAAAGACTCGCATTCCAACCATTATTCATTATTCTGTAAATTGAGTTTGTGTCTTTATATGCCCTGTTTGCTGTTTGTTAGCAGATCTCCCACTCACCTGACGAAGGAGCAGCACTCCGAAAGCTCGTGGCGTTTGCTACCAAATAAACCTGTTGGACTTTAACCTGGTGTTGTTAGACTCCTTACTGTGTTTACCCCAGTCCAATGCCGACATCTCCACATCATTATATATAAAATAACAGATATCCGGGAGTGAGTTACAGACTGGAATCTAATCGAGGGGTTTGGGGTGGTTTATATATAGAATAACATATATAGAATAATGGCATAACTATAGGGTTCGGCGTAACTATAGGGTTCGTGGTGGGAGATATAGGAAGGATATCAGAGGTAGGTTCTTTACGCAGAGAATGGTTGGGGTGTGGAATGGACTGCCTGCAGTGATAGTGGAGTCAGACACTTTAGGAACATTTAAGCGGTTATTGGATAGGCACATGGAGCACACCAGGATGATAGGGTGTGGGATAGCTTGATCTTGGTTTCAGATAAAGCTCGGCACAACATCGTGGGCCGAAGGGCCTGTTCTGTGCTGCACTGTTCTATGTTCTATGTTCTATGTTTAACAGATACCCGGGAGTGAGTTACAAACTGGAATCTAATTGAGGGGTTCGAGGTGGTTTATATATAGAATAACAGATATCCGGGAGTGAGTTACAGACTGGAATCTAATCGAGGGGTTTGGGGTGGGTTATATATAGAATAACAGATACCCGGGAATGAGTTACAGACTGGAATCTAATCGTGGGGTTTGGGGTGGGTTATATATAGAGTAACAGAGACCCGGGAGTGAGTTACAGACTGGAATCTAATCGAGGGATTCGGGATGGTTTACATATAAACATAGAAAAACTACAGCACAAAACAGGCCCTTCGGCCCCACAAGTTGTGCCAAACATATCCCTACCTTTTAGGCCTACCTATAACCCTCCATCCTATTAAGTCCCATGTACTCATCCAGGAGTCTCTTAAAAGACCCTATTGAGTTTGCCTCCACCACCACTGACGGCAGCCGATTCCACTCGCCCACCACCCTCTGTGTGAAAAACTTCCCCCTAACATTTCCCCTGTACCTACCCCCCAGCACCTTAAACCTGTGTCCTCTCGTAGCAGCCATTTCCACCCTGGGAAAAAGCCTCTGAGAGTCCACCCGATCTATGCCTCTCAACATCTTATATACCTCTATTAGGTCTCCTCTCATCCTATGTCTCTCCAAGGAGAAAAGACCGAGCTCCCTCAGCCTATCCTCATAAGGCATGCCACTCAATCCAGGCAACATCCTTGTAAATCTCCTCTGCACCCTTTCTATGGCTTCCACATCCTTCCTGTAATGAGGCGACCAGAACTGAGCACAGTACTCCAAGTGGGGTCTGGCGAGGGTCTTATAAAGCTGCATCATTATCCCCCGACTCCTAAACTCAATCCCTCGATTGCTAAAGGCCAGCACACCATACGCCTTCTTAACCGCCTCCTCCACCTGCGGGGCCGATTTTAGAGTCCTGTGGACCCGGACCCCAAGGTCCTTCTGATCCTCTACCGTACTAAGAGTCTTTCCCTTTATATTGTACTCCTTCATCCCATTCGACCTGCTAAAATGGACCACTACGCATTTATCTGGGTTGAAGTCCATCTGCCACTTCTCCGCCCAGTCTTGCATCCTATCTATGTCCCTCTGTAACTTCTGACATCCCTCCAGACTATCCACAACCCCACCAAAGAACAAAGAACAAAGAACAAAGAACAATACAGCACAGGAACAGGCCCTTCGGCCCTCCAAGCCCGCGCCGCTCCCCGGTCCAGGATTGAATCCTGAATCCAGGATCCCCGCCCAATTTTCCAGCCTATCTACATACCAATATCCTATCCACCGAGCTGTCCCTCACAGCTACGATGCTTTGTTCATTACAACCTATTAACTCACCCCCACCCCCCTATTCCAGACCATGTGATCCCCAGGGAGAGGCGAAAACCCAGAGTGAAAAACCCCAGGGCCAATATGGGGAAAAAAAAAAATCTGGGAAATTCCTCTCCGACCCCCTGAGGCGATCGAAACGAGTCCAGGAGATCACAATGGCCCTGATCGGAAAATGCTTCCCAACCCTAGTCATTTCCACTTCCATGAACACCATATGAATTCCCTGCCCCCGAGACAGGTTCCCAACTATCCGCAGTCTCGCTCTGTACTGGCACCAGCAAGATGATCATAGAATGAAGCCTTGAAACGAGAAACAAGGAACAATTAGCCCGCGCCGCTCCCTGGTCCAAACTAGACCACTCTTTTGTATCCCTCCATTCCCACTCCGGTCATATAGCTGTCTAGATAAGATAAACACCAACCTTCGTGTCGTCGGCAAACTTACCAATCCATCCCTCCACTTCCTCATCCAGGTCATTTATGAAAATGACAAACAGCAAGGGTCCCAGAACAGATCCCTGGGGCACACCACTGGTGACCGACCTCCATTTAGAAAAAGACCCATCTATACACACTCTCTACCTCCTTTGGACAAGCCAGTTCTGGATCCACAAGGCCGCAGCCCCTTGGATCCCATGCCCTCTCACTTTTTCGAGAAGCCTTGCATGGGGGACCTTATCGAACGCCTTGCTAAAATCCATATAAATCACATCTACCCCTTTCCCTTCGTCAATGTGTTTAGTCACATTTTCGAAGAACTCCACCAGGCTCGTATATAGAATAACAGATACCCGGGAGTGAGTTACAGACTGGAATCTAATCGAGGGGTTTGGGGTGGGTTATATATAGAATAACAGATACCCAGGAGTGAGTTACAGACTGGAATCTAATCGAGGGGTTCGGAGTGGTTTATATATAGAATAACAGATACCTGGGAGTGAGTTACAGACTGGAATCTAATCGAGGGGTTCGGGGTGGTTTATATATAGAATAACAGATACCCGGGAGTGAGTTACAGACTGGAATCTAATCGAGGGGTTCAGGGTGGTTAATATATAGAATAACAGATATCCGGGAGTGAGTTGCAGACTGGAATCTAATCGAGGGGTTCAAGGTGGTTTATATATAGAATAACAGATACCCGGTTGTGAGTTACAGACTGGAATCTAATCGAGGGGTTCAGGGTGGTTAATATATAGAATAACAGATATCCGGGAGTGAGTTGCAGACTGGAATCTAATCGAGGGGTTCAAGGTGGTTTATATATAGAATAACAGATACCCGGGAGTGAGTTACAGACTGGAATCTAATCGAGGGGTTCGGGGTGGTTTATATATAGAATAACAGATACCCGGGAGTGAGTTACAGACTGGAATCTAATCGAGGGGTTCGGGGTGGTTTATATATAGAATAACAGATACCCGGGAGTGAGTTACAGACTGGAATCTAATCGAGGGGTTCAGGGTGGTTAATATATAGAATAACAGATACCCGGGAGTGAGTTACAGACTGGAATCTAATCGAGGGGTTCAGGGTGGTTAATATATAGAATAACAGATATCCGGGAGTGAGTTGCAGACTGGAATCTAATCGAGGGGTTCAGGGTGGTTTATATATAGAATAACAGATACCCGGGAGTGAGTTACAGACTGGAATCTAATCGAGGGGTTCAGGGTGGTTAATATATAGAATAACAGATATCCGGGAGTGAGTTGCAGACTGGAATCTAATCGAGGGGTTCGGGGTGGTTTATATATAGAATAACAGATACCCGGGAGTGAGTTACAGACTGGAATCTAATCGAGGGGTTCAGGGTGGTTAATATATAGAATAACAGATATCCGGGAGTGAGTTGCAGACTGGAATCTAATCGAGGGGTTCAAGGTGGTTTATATATAGAATAACAGATACCCGGGAGTGAGTTACAGACTGGAATCTAATCGAGGGGTTCGGGGTGGTTTATATATAGAATAACAGATACCCGGGAGTGAGTTACAGACTGGAATCTAATCGAGGGGTTCGGGGTGGTTTATATACAGAATAACAGATACCCGGGAGTGAGTTACAGACTGGAATCTAATCAAGGGGTTCAGGTGTGTGGAACATGTACCCAGTGAAGTGTTTTATAAGATTGAGATTTGCCTGGGTGTAAATGAGTCCAGCTGCTTGAAGTTCAATCAGAGAATTTGGGGTTAATTTCTCTCCGTCCCACTCTGATACCCTCCTTCCCCATTTGTGAATTGGATGAAGTGTAAAGCAGGGAGCAGACTCCTTTCCTGGTGTTTGCAGAGTCTTCACTGGCCTCTGTGTGATCAGAGTGTTGAACTGAGCAGGGAGGTAGTGTCAGAGTTGGACAGATTTTTCACAAATTAGCAGCAGAAGGAAATTAGAATAATGGGATTCAGTACAGGAAAAGTGCAAGAGCATCATCCGCAGATTGGGTGACGCACAGACTGCTCTGATGTGAGGAGTGAATTCAATCTCTTACTTTTTCACAGATTTCCACACACCGGGAGTTGGAGAGGGGGAGAGACGGAGGGAGGAAGCAGAGAGAGGGAGCTGATGGATGCAGTGGGTGTTTGATCCAGTCCTTGCTGTGTGTGTAACGGTGACCATGAGACTCTGCTACCTTTTCTCCTTCATCCTGCTGTTCGGGATGCTGGGTCTGATTTTCCTGATCCATGTCCAGGATCTGATGGAGCTGGTTAAACAGGAAGCAGCAGGTCAGTGATTCCATCTCCCCTTCCTGCCCACAGTGAGAGCGGAGCCGGAAGGGTTAAACTCCAGCACCAGTTGCGTGGATTCGGGTTCTCCTCACTCCTGTCTGCCTGAGAGACTGAGGATGGGAGTTGCTGCAAATGATAAAGACACTTAATCTGCTGGAGAGCGAGAGAGAGAATCTGCTTTCTCTGGAGCTGAAAGCAGCGCCTTGTCTGGACATTCTGGACACGGCTGAAATTAACAGCAATTTCCCACCCAAAGCACAGGACAAAGCTGGAACTGTCCCACCAAAGCTCTGGGGTTGCTGGAGGGGGGCGGGGGGGATTGGGAGGGAGGGGAGTAGCAGGGGAGAGGAGTGAGTTTGGAGGGTGGGGGAGGTGTGGGTCTGGTGGAGAGGGGAGTTTGTTCATTGGAACTTTCTAAGTCTGAGATTGGAAAGTTTTTGTCAGGGTTTCTGGGTGCTGGATATTTGACAGAGAAACATGGAGATGGACAGGATTGACTGGATGGCAGAACCGGCTGGAGGGGCTGAATGGCCTCTTCCTGTTCCCGAGAGAGATTGGTTTGATAAAGATGACTGATTATGGATGGTTTTTATTGGTTATCTGAGCTCCAGTAACACACAGTTTCTCCAGCAGTGAGCCAATGCCCCATGCCCCAGGCCTGGGTGAAGTGTTTGCTGGGGTTTCAGAGTCGGTGTAATTCTGTTCTTGAAACACTCACTAACCTCCAACCCAGTCACCAAATCTACCTCAACCTGAATCCAACTGCTCAAGGATCACTGCGACAAGAATCTTATCTAGGAAAGGATCAAAGAAAGACTTGCATTTATATAGCACCCTTCATGATCTCATGGCATCCCAGAGTGCTTTACACTTTAGGAGTGCAGGAAACATGGCAGCCAATTTTACACAGCAAGATCCCACTAGCAGCAATGGGATGATGACCAGATCCTCTGTTTGAATGATGATGGGTGGAGGGTAAATATTGGTCATTGGGAACAATTACACGCGATTTTACTAAAATGATGTTCTGTCCGGGCACTTAGGGCCTCATCCTATTAGGGCGGTGATGGCCTAGTGGTATTATTGCCAGACTATTAATCCAGAAACTCAGCTAATGTTCTGGGGACTCGGGTTCAAATCTCGCCACAGCAGATGGTGGAATTTGAAGTCAATAAAAATATCTGGAATTAAGATGGATGACCGTGAAACCATTGTCGATTGTCGGAAAAACTCATCTGGTTCACTAATGTCCTTTAGGGAAGGAAATCTGCCGTCCTTACCCGGTCTGGCCTACACGTGACTCCAGACCCCAGCTATGTGCTTGACTCTCAACTGCCCTCTGAACAAGGGCAACTCGGGATGGGCAATAAATGCTGGCCAGCCAGTGATGCCCCTGTCCCATGAATGAATAGAAAAACAGACAGTGCTGCACTCCCTCAGTATTGGACCGGCAGAGTCTGCCGGAGTGAGCTGCTGTGGGACTCGGAGGTGAAAGTATTTCGACTGAGCAATGACTAACAACTGAGGGCTGAGAGTAATGTGATTCTGACACTGGGGAGAGGAAGGCAGCTGTCATTAACAAGCCTGTTCTTGTGTGTGTGACAGAGTGTCAGTTATGAAGAGAATTCACCTGTAATATTTATTTAAATTAAAGCAGTGTTTTTCGCAGTGAGTGTCAGGACAGAGGTGTTACACAGTGTGACACAGGGATTACCTTGCTGCTCTGTGTATCCTGTCCCTGTTTGTGACCTGATCCCGGGGTCAGTTTGAGCTGAATATTTGCTGACCATTCAATGTTTGAAACTTCTCCGCTGTGAGCCAGTCAGCCGTTCCATCCATCACAATTCAATCCTGTTCGCCGAATGGAACGTTTTGTTTCTGACTTTTCACAGTTTTCAGTGTGATGTCTTTTACAGAGATATATTTAAACGGTATATTTAGCTGCTGCCATTAATCACTCTCACAGCACAAGTACATTCACCGCCTCAGCAACCTTTTATCATCTAAAAATTCCGTGTGAATCTGAGGTTCATCAGGATTAGAATCCTCCACATTTACTCCAGTTTCAGGAACCCAGGCTTCTTTTACATTTTTCCACAAGTTTGGGCTTTGGTGCATCGACTACGACTTATTTACCATCCAGTATCCCATCAAACACTCCCTGAACGGGGTTAGATACAGAGTAAAGCTCGCTCTACACTGCCCCCATCAAACACTCCCAGGACAGGTACAGCACGGGGTTAGATACAGAGTAAAGCTCCCTCTACACTGCCCCCATCAAACACTCCCAGGACAGGTACAGCGCGGGGTTAGATACAGAGTAAAGCTCCCTCTACACTGTCCCCATCAAACACTCCCAGGACAGGTACAGCACGGGGTTAGATACAGGGTAAAGCTCCGTCTACACTGTCCCCATCAAACACTCCCAGGACAGGTACAGCACGGGGTTAGATACAGAGTAAAGCTCCCTCTACACTGTCCCCATCAAACACTCCCAGGACAGGTACAGCGCGGGGTTAGATACAGAGTAAAGCTCCCTCTACACTGTCCCCATCAAACACTCCCAGGACAGGTACAGCACGGGGTTAGATACAGGGTAAAGCTCCGTCTACACTGTCCCCATCAAACACTCCCAGGACAGGTCCAGCACGGGGTTAGATACAGAGTAAAGCTCCCTCTACACTGTCCCCATCAAACACTCCCAGGACAGATACAGCACGGGGTTAGATACAGAGTAAAGTTCCTCTACACTGTTCCCATCAAACACCCCCAGGACAGGTACAGCACAGGGTTAGATACAGAGTAAAGCTCCCTCTACACTGTCCCCATCAAACACTCCCAGGACAGATACAGCACGGGGTTAGATACAGAGTAAAGCTCCCTCTACACTGTCCCGATCAAACACTCCCAGGATAGGAATCGCACGGGGTTAGATACAGAGTAAAGCTCCCTCTACGCTGTCCCCATCAAACACTCCCAGGACAGGTACAGCACGGGGTTAGATACAGAGTAAAGCTCCCTCTACACTGTTCCCATCAAACACTCCCAGAACAGGTACACCACAGGGTTAGATACAGAGTAAAGCTCCATCTACACTGTCCCCATCAAACACTCCCAGGACAGGTACAACATGGGGTTAGATACAGAGTAAAGCTCCCTCTACACTGTCCCCCATCAAACACTCCCTGGACAGGTACAGCACAGTGTTAGATACAGAGTAAAGCTCCCTCTACACTGTCCCCATCAAACACTCCCAGGACAGATACAGCACGGGGTTAGATACAGAGTAGAGCTCCCTCTACACGGTCCCCCATCAAACACTCCCAGGACAGGTACAGCACGGGCTTAGATCCAGAGTAAAGCTCCCTCTACACTATCCCCATCAAACACTCCCAGGACAGGTACAGCACGGGGTTAGATACAGAGTTAAGCTCCCTCTACACTGACCCCATCAAACACCCCCAGGACAGGTACAGCATGGGTTTAGATACAGAGTAAAGCTCCCTCTACACTGACCCCATCAAACACCCCCAGGACAGGTACAGCACAGGGTTAGATACAGAGTAAAGCTCCCTCTAACTGACCCCATCAAACACTCCCAGGACAGGTACAGCACGGGGTTAGATACAGAGTAAAGCTCCCTCTACACTGTCCCCCATCAAACACACCCAGGCCAGGTACAGCACGGGGTTAGATACAGAGTAAAGCTCCCTCTACACTGTCCCCATCAAACACTCCCAGGACAGGTACAGCACGGGGTTAGATACAGAGTAAAGCTCCCTCTACACTGTCCCCCATCAAACACTCCCAGGACAGGTACAGCACGGGGTTAGATACAGAGTAAAGCTCCCTCTACACTGTCCCCCATCAAACACTCCCAGGACAGGTACAGCACGGGGTTAGATACAGAGTAAAGCTCCCTCTACACTGCCCCCATCAAACACTCCCAGGACAGGTACAGCGCGGGGTTAGATACAGAGTAAAGCTCCCTCTACACTGTCCCCATCAAACACTCCCAGGACAGGTACAGCACGGGGTTAGATACAGGGTAAAGCTCCGTCTACACTGTCCCCATCAAACACTCCCAGGACAGGTACAGCACGGGGTTAGATACAGAGTAAAGCTCCCTCTACACTGTCCCCATCAAACACTCCCAGGACAGGTACAGCGCGGGGTTAGATACAGAGTAAAGCTCCCTCTACACTGTCCCCATCAAACACTCCCAGGACAGGTACAGCACGGGGTTAGATACAGGGTAAAGCTCCGTCTACACTGTCCCCATCAAACACTCCCAGGACAGGTCCAGCACGGGGTTAGATACAGAGTAAAGCTCCCTCTACACTGTCCCCATCAAACACTCCCAGGACAGATACAGCACGGGGTTAGATACAGAGTAAAGTTCCTCTACACTGTTCCCATCAAACACCCCCAGGACAGGTACAGCACAGGGTTAGATACAGAGTAAAGCTCCCTCTACACTGTCCCCATCAAACACTCCCAGGACAGATACAGCACGGGGTTAGATACAGAGTAAAGCTCCCTCTACACTGTCCCGATCAAACACTCCCAGGATAGGAATCGCACGGGGTTAGATACAGAGTAAAGCTCCCTCTACGCTGTCCCCATCAAACACTCCCAGGACAGGTACAGCACGGGGTTAGATACAGAGTAAAGCTCCCTCTACACTGTTCCCATCAAACACTCCCAGAACAGGTACACCACAGGGTTAGATACAGAGTAAAGCTCCATCTACACTGTCCCCATCAAACACTCCCAGGACAGGTACAACATGGGGTTAGATACAGAGTAAAGCTCCCTCTACACTGTCCCCCATCAAACACTCCCTGGACAGGTACAGCACAGTGTTAGATACAGAGTAAAGCTCCCTCTACACTGTCCCCATCAAACACTCCCAGGACAGATACAGCACGGGGTTAGATACAGAGTAGAGCTCCCTCTACACGGTCCCCCATCAAACACTCCCAGGACAGGTACAGCACGGGCTTAGATCCAGAGTAAAGCTCCCTCTACACTATCCCCATCAAACACTCCCAGGACAGGTACAGCACGGGGTTAGATACAGAGTTAAGCTCCCTCTACACTGACCCCATCAAACACCCCCAGGACAGGTACAGCATGGGTTTAGATACAGAGTAAAGCTCCCTCTACACTGACCCCATCAAACACCCCCAGGACAGGTACAGCACAGGGTTAGATACAGAGTAAAGCTCCCTCTAACTGACCCCATCAAACACTCCCAGGACAGGTACAGCACGGGGTTAGATACAGAGTAAAGCTCCCTCTACACTGTCCCCCATCAAACACACCCAGGCCAGGTACAGCACGGGGTTAGATACAGAGTAAAGCTCCCTCTACACTGTCCCCATCAAACACTCCCAGGACAGGTACAGCACGGGGTTAGATACAGAGTAAAGCTCCCTCTACACTGTCCCCCATCAAACACTCCCAGGACAGGTACAGCACGGGGTTAGATACAGAGTAAAGCTCCCTCTACACTGTCCCCCATCAAACACTCCCAGGACAGGTACAGCACGGGGTTAGATACAGAGTAAAGCTCCCTCTACACTGTCCCCATCAAACACTCCCAGGACAGGTACAGCACGGGGTTAGATACAGAGTAAAGCTCCCTCTACACTGTCCCCCCATCAAACACTCCCAGGACAGGTACAGCACGGGGTTAGATACCGAGTAAAGCTCCCTCTACACTGTCCCCCATCAAACACTCCCAGGACAGGTACAGCACAGCGTTAGCTACAGAGTTAACACACAGCATTAGGGAAACAGATCCTGGAGAGATGTAGTAATAACAGGGTTGTCGTGATGGGAGATTTTAATTTCCCAAACATCGATTGGAATATCCCTAGTGTAAGGGGTTTGGATGGGGAGGAGTTTGTTAGGTGTGTTCAGGAGGGTTTCCTGACACAGCATGTGGATAAGCCTACAAGAGGAAAGGCTGCACGCGATCTGGTACTGGCTAATGAGCCTGGACAGGTGTCGGATCTCTCAGTGGGGGAGCATCTTGGGGATAGTGATCATAACTCTATCTCCTTTACGCTAGCATTGGAAAGAGATAGGATCAGGCAAGCTAGGAAAGTGTTTATCTGGAGTAAGGGGAAATATGAAGCCATCAGGCAGGAGATTAGAGGCGTTGATTGGAAGGAGGTATTCTCGAGGAAAAGTACCGAAGTAAGGTGGCAGATTTTCAAGGAGTGTTTGTCTAGAGTTCTGCATGACAACGTTCCGATGAGAAAGGTAGGTTTTGGTAGGTTACGGGAACCGTGGTGCACGAAAGCTGCGCTGAACCTAGTGAGAAAGAAAAGGAAAGCGTACAAAAGGTTCAGAGAGCTAGGCAATGATAGGGATCTAGATGAGTGTACGGTTTGTAGGAAGGGACTTAAGAAGGAAATTAGGAGAGCCAGAAGGGGGTCACGAGAAGTCCTTGGCAGGTAAGATTAAGGAGAACCCTAAGGCATTCTATAAATATGTAAAGAGTAAAAGGATGAGATGTGAAGGAATAGGACCTATAAAATGTGAAGGTGAGAAAGTCTGTACAGAACCGGAAGAAGTAGCAGAGGTGCTTAACGAATACTTTACCTCGGTATTCACAGTGGAAAAATACCTGGGTCTGTTTGTGATTTATATAAATGATCTGGAAGAAGGAGTAACTGGGGTGATCAGTAAGTTTGCGGACGACACAAAACTGGCAGGACTTGCAGATAGTGAGGAACATTGTCAGAGGCTACAGAAGGATATAGATAGGCTGGAAATTTGGGCAAGGAAATGGCAGATGGAGTTCAATCCTGATAAATGCGAAGTGATGCATTTTGGTGGGAATAATGTAGGGAGGAGCTACACGATAAATGGAAGAACCATAAGGGGTGTAGAGACGCAGAGGGACCTGGGTGTGCAAGTCCACAGATCCTTGAAGGTGACGTCACAGGTGGAGAAGGTGGTGAAGAAGGCATATGGCATGCTTGCCTTTATAGGACGGGGCATAGAGTATAAAAGTTGGGGTCTGATGTTGCAGATGTATAGAATGTTGGTTCGGCCGCATTTGGAATACTGCGTCCAGTTCTGGTCACCACACTACCAGAAGGACGTGGAGGCTTTGGAGAGAGTACAGAGGAGGTTTACCAGGATGTTGCCTGGTATGGAGGGGCTTGGTTATGAGGAGAGATTGGGGAAACTGGGGTTGTTCTCCTTGGAAAGACGGAGGATGAGGGGAGACTTAATAGAGGTGTATAAAATTATGAAAGGCATAGATAGGGTGAACGGTGGGAAGCTTTTCCCCGGGTCGGTGGTGACGTTCACGAGGGGTCATAGGTTCAAGGTGAAGGGGGGGAGGTTTAACACAGATATCAGAAGGACATATTTCACACAGAGGGTCGTTGGGGGCCTGGAATGTGTTGCCGGGCAAGGTGGTGGAGGCGGACACACTGGGAACGTTTAAGACTCATCTAGACAGCTATATGAACGGAGTGGGAATGGAGGGATACAAAAGAGTGGTCTAGTTTGGACCAGGGAGCGGTGCGGGCTAATTGTTCCTTGTTTCTCGTTTCAAGGCTTCATTCTATGATCATCTTGCTGGTGCCAGTACAGAGCGAGACTGCGGATAGTTGGGAACCTGTCTCGGGGGCAGGGAATTCATATGGTGTTCGTGGAAGTGGAAATGACGGGTTGGGAAACATTTTCCGATCAGGGCCATTGTGATCTCCTGGACTCGTTTCGATCGCCTCAGGGGGTCGGAGAGGAATTTCCCAGATTTTCTTTTCCCCATATTGGCCCTGGGGTTTTTCACTCTGGGTTTTCGCCTCTCCCTGGAGATCACATGGTCTGGAATGGGGGGGTGGGGGTAAGTTAATAGGTTGTAATGAACAAAGCATCGTAGCTGTGAGGGACAGCTCGGTGGATAGGATATTGGTATGTAGATAGGCTGGAAAATTGGGCGGGGATCCTGGATTCAGGATTCAATCCTGGACCGGGGAGCGGCGCGGGCTTGGAGGGCCGAAGGGCCTGTTCCTGTGCTGTATTGTTCTTTGTTCTTTGTTCTTTGTTGTACTACAGGATTGAGGCGGACTGAAAAGATTGAGTTTGTGCTCATTAAGAAAGAGGATGTGTTGGAAATTTTGAATAGCATCAGGATAGATAAGTCACCGGGACCGGATGGGATGTACCCCAGGTTACTGTGGGAGGCAAGGGAAGAGATTGCAGAGCCTCTGGCGATGATCTTTGCATCGTCGATGGAGATGGGAGAGGTTCTGGAGGATTGGAGGATTGCGGATGTGGTTCCTATATTCAAGAAAGGGAATAGGGATAGCCCAGGAAATTACCGACCGGTGAGTCTCATCTCAGTGGTTGGTAAGTTGATGGAGAAGATCCTGAGGGACAGGATTTATGAACATTTAGAGAAGTTTAGTATGCTCAAAAGTAGTCAGCACGGCTTTGTCAAAGGCAAATCGTGCCTTACGAGCCTGGTGGAGTTCTTTGAAAATGTGACTAAAGACATTGACGAAGGAAAAGCGGTAGATGTGGTTTACATGGACTTCAGCAAGGCGTTCGATAAGGTCCCCCATGCAAGACTTCTCAAGAAAGTGAGAGGGCATGGGATCCAAGGGGCTGTTGCCTTGTGAATCCAGAACTGGCTTGCCTGCAGAAGGCAGAGAGTGGTTGTAGATGGGTCTTTTTCTGAATGGAGGTTGGTCACCAGTGGAGTGCCCCAGGAATCTGTTCTGGGACCCTTGCTGTTTGTCATCTTTGTCATCTTCATAAATGACCTGGATGAGGAAGTGGAGGGATGGGTTGGCAAGTTTGCCGACAACACGAAGGTTGGTGGTGTTGTGGAAAGTTTGGAGGGATGTCAGAAGTTACAGAGGGACATAGATAGGATGCAAGACTGGGCGGAGAAGTGGCAGATGGACTTCAACCCAGAAGGACCTTGGGGTCCGGGTCCATAGGACTCTTAAATCGGCCTCGCAGGTGGAGGAGGTGGTTAAGAAGGCGTATAGTGTGCTGGCCTTCATCAATCGAGGGATTGAGTTTAGGAGTCGGGGGATAATGATGCAGCTATATAAGACCCTCGTCAGACCCCATCTGGAGTACTGTGCTCAGTTCTGGTCGCCTCATTACAGGAAGGATGTGGAAGCCATAGAAAGGGTGCAGAGGAGATTTACAAGGATGTTGCCTGGATTGGGTGGCATGCCTTATGAGGATAGGTTGAGGGAGCTTGGGCTTTTCTCCTTGGAGAGACGAAGGATGAGAGGTGACCTGATCGAGGTTTAAAAGATGTTGAGAGGTGTAGATCAGGTGGATTCTCGGAGGCTTTTTCCCAGGGCTGAAATGGTTGCTACGAGAGGACACAGGTTTAAGGTGCTGGGGGGTAGGTACAGAGGAGATGTCAGGGGTACGTTTTTCACTCAGAGGGTGGTGGGTGAGTGGAATCGGCTGCCGTCAGTGGTGGTGGAGGCAAACTCGATAGGGTCTTTTAAGAGACTTCTGGATGAGTACATGGGACTTAATAGGATTGAGGGTTATAGGTAAGTCTATTTATAAGCCTAGTTAGAACATAGAACATAGAACATTACAGCGCAGAACAGGCCCTTCGGCCCACGATGTTGCACCGACCAGTTAAAAAAAAAACTGTGACCCTCCAACCTAAACCAATTTCTTTTCGTCCATGAACCTATCTACGGATCTCTTAAACGCCCCCAAACTAGGCGCATTTACTACTGATGCTGGCAGGGCATTCCAATCCCTCACCACCCTCTGGGTAAAGAACCTACCCCTGACATCGGTTCTATAACTACCCCCCCTCAATTTAAAGCCATGCCCCCTCGTGCTGGATTTCTCCATCAGAGGAAAAAGGCTATCACTATCCACCCTATCTAAACCTCTAATCATCTTATATGTTTCAATAAGATCCCCTCTTAGCCGCCGCCTTTCCAGCGAAAACAATCCCAAATCCCTCAGCCTCTCCTCATAGGATCTCCCCTCCATACCAGGCAACATCCTGGTAAACCTCCTCTGCACCCTCTCCAAAGCCTCCACATCCTTCCTGTAATGTGGGGACCAGAACTGCACACAGTACTCCAAGTGCGGCCGCACCAGAGTTGTGTACAGTTGCAACATAACGCTACGACTCCTAAATTCAATCCCCCTACCAATAAACGCCAAGACACCATATGCCTTCTTAACAACCTTATCTACTTGATTCCCAACTTTCAGGGATCTATGCACACATACACCTAGATCCCTCTGCTCCTCCACACTATTCAAAGTCCTCCCGTTAGCCCTATACTCAACACATCTGTTATTCCTACCAAAGTGAATTACCTCACACTTCTCCTCATTAAACTCCATCCGCCACCTCTCGGCCCAACTTTGCAACCTGTCTAAGTCTTCCTGCAAACTACGACACCCTTCCTCACTGTCTACCACACCACCGACTTTGGTGTCATCAGCAAATTTGCTAATCCACCCAACTATACCCTCATCCAGATCATTAATAAATATTACAAACAGCAGTGGCCCCAAAACAGATCCCTGAGGTACACCACTTGTAACCGCACTCCATGATGAATATTTACTATCAACCACCACCCTCTGTTTCCTATCCGCTAGCCAATTCCTGATCCAATTTCCTAGATCACCCCCAATCCCATACATCTGCATTTTCTGCAGAAGCCTACCATGGTGAACCTTATCAAACGCCTTACTAAAATCCATATATACCACGTCCACTGCCTTGCCCCCATCCACCTCCTTGGTCACTTTCTCAAAAAACTCAATAAGGTTAGTAAGGCACGACCTACCTGCCACAAAACCATGCTGACTATCACCTATCAATTCATTACTCTCCAAATAACTATAAATCCTATCCCTTATAATTTTTTCCAACATCTTGCCGACAACAGAAGTGAGACTCACCGGTCTATAATTCCCGGGGAAGTCTCTGTTCCCCTTCTTAAACAATGGGACAACATTCGCTAACCTCCAATCTTCTGGTACTATACCAGAGGCCAACGACGACCTGAAGATCAGAGCCAGAGGCTCTGCAATCACTTCTCTTGCCTCCCAGAGAATCCTTGGATAAATCCCATCCGGACCAGGGGATTTATCTATTTTCAGACCCTCCAGAATATCCTGCACATCCTCCTTATCAACTGTAATACTGTCTATTCTACTCCCTTGCAACCCAGTGTCCTCCTCAGCTATATTCATGTCCCCTTGCGTGAACACCGAAGAGAAATATTGGTTCAATGCTTCACCAATCTCCTCCGGTTCCACACATAACTTCCCTCTGCCATCTATAACTGGCCCTAAACTTGCCCTAACCAACCTTCTGTTCTTGACATACCTATAGAACGCCTTAGGATTCTCTTTAACCCTATCCGCCAAAGTCTTCTCATGTCCCCTTTTAGCCCTTCTAAGCTCGCTCTTCAACTCCCTCTTAGCCAATCTAAAGCTTTCTAGTGCACTACCCGAGTGCTCACGTCTCATCCGAACATAAGCCTCCTTTTTCTTTTTAACCAACAAAGAAACTTTTTTGGTGCACCACGGTTCCCTAGCCCTACCAATTCCTCCTTGCCTGACAGGGACATACCTATCACAGACTCGCAGTAGCTGCTCCTTGAAAAAACTCCACATGTCGGACGTTCCCAGTCCCTGTAATCTCCTAGTCCAACCTATGTTTCCTAATTCTCTCCTAATAGCCTCATAATTACCCTTCCCCCAGCTAAAACCACTGGCCCGAGGTTCATGCCTATCCCTTTCCATCACTAAGGTGAACGTAACCGAATTGTGGTCACTATCACCAAAATGCACACCAACTTCCAAGTCTAGCACCTGGTCTGGCTCATTTCCCAGCACCAGATCCAATATAGCCTCACCTCTAGTTGGCCTGTCTACATACTGAGTCAAAAAACCTTCCTGCACGCTTTGAACAAAAACTGACCCCTCTAACGAGCTAGAGCTATAACAATTCCAGTCAATATTAGTCAAGTTAAAATCCCCCATAACAATTGCCCTATTACTTTCACTCCTAAGCAGGATTGACTCCGCAATCCTTTCCTCAACCTCTCTAGAACTTTTAGGAGGTCTATAAAAGACTCCCAACAGGGTGACCTCTCCTCTCCTATTTCTAATCTCCGCCCATACTACCTCAACAGATAAGTCCTCATCAAACCTCCTCTCTGACACTGTGATACAATCTCTGACCAATAATGCTACCCCTCCCCCTCTTCTACCTCCTTCCCTACTTCGACTAAAACATTTGAACCCCGGGACCTGCAGCATCCATTCCTGCCCCTGCTCTATCCATGTCTCTGAAATAGCCACAACATCGAAGTCCCAGGTACTGATCCACGCTGCAAGTTCACCCACTTTATTGCGAATACTCCTGGCATTGAAGTATACACATTTCAAACCCTGCTCCACCCCACCTCTGCAATGCCGTGCATTGCAGTCCCCATCCATGCATCCCTCACTTTCAGCCCCACTACTCAGGATCCCTCCCCCCCCCCCGAATCAGTTTAAACCTCCCTGCATGGCCTTAGCAAATTTACCCCCCAGGATATTGGTCCCCTTCTGATTAAGGTGTAGACCATCCTTCTCATAGAGGTCACACCTTCCCCAGTACGAGCCCCAATTGCTTAAGTACCTGAACCCCTCCCTCCTGCACCATCCCCTCAGCCATGAATTCAAACCTTCCCTCTCCCTATTCCTCTCTAAACTATCCCGTGGTACAGGCAAGAGTCCAGAGATAACCACTCTGTCAGTCTTGGCCTTTAGTTTCCACCCCAACTCCATAAATCCCTGCCTAATATCCCCTTCCCCTATCCTCCCTATGTCGTGTGTCCCCACATGTACAATAACTTGTGGTTTATCTCCCTCCCCCCTAAGAGTCCTGAATACCCTGTCAGACACATCCCGGACCCCAGCCCCTGGTAGGCAACACACCAACCCTGAGTCCCTACCTTTAGTTCCGACCCTCCTATCTGTCCCCTTAATTGTGGAGTCCCCAATCACAAGGCCCAGTCTTTTACAGCCCCTAACCACCTGAGCTTTCTCACTCGGCTCACCCCCAGAGATCTGCTCTCTATGCTCAGTTGATTCCTCCTCAACTGTAGCCTCCAGCACCGAAAACCAATTATGGAGGGGAACCGCCCCAGGGGATTGTCTTCCCGATTGCTTCTTACCCCTCCTCCTGGCATTGACCCAAGCCTCATTTCTAGGAGTTACTATTTCTCTATAACTCCTATCAACTTCCACCTCCGCCTCCCGAATTATGCGGAGTTCCTCTACCTCCCCCTCCAGCTCCTTTACACGCTCCTCCAGAAGCTGCAATCTAATGCACTTCTTACAACTAAAATCTCCTGAAACACTACTGGATTTCCTCACCACATACATCCCACAGGAGATGCAGCATACTGCCTGAACTGCCATCCCTGAAGCCATTACCAGCAAGAAAAAAAGAAAACAAAAAACTTCCCCACACTTATAATTAGGTTAGAGGAGGATGGAAGGGTGGGATCCTCTACCAGTGTAGAGGATCGGGTATCTCCTCTGCACCAATTTATAGGGCTAGGGGCCCGAGAGAAAAAAAAAAACTACTACTGAGGGGGAACCACCCAGGTAACTGACTTTTAAAGTTAAAATAAAAACCCTTCCCAGACTCCTTTGCTGCCCACTTCTAGTTTTCACTTTAAACTTGAAAAACTGCTGTTAAAGTAAAGGCCAAAAAAATACACACACTAGCTGACTAATTAAATAAATAAACAATTCAATTAATCCAATTAATCTCTTACCAGCACTGCTGCTTTTCAATCACCCCTCTCAGCTTGCTCCAGTGGATCAATGAGGGGGAACCTCCCAGGTAACTGACTTTTAAAGTTAAAATAAAAACCCTTCCCAGACTCCTTTGCTGCCCACTTCTAGTTTTCACTTTAAACTTGAAAAACTGCTGTTAAAGTAAAGAGAAAAACTGCTGTTAAAGTAAAGTTAGGTAGGGACACGACCAGCGCAACTTGTGGGCTGAAGGGCCTATTTGTGCTGTAGTTTTTCTATGTTCTCTGTAAAGCTCCCTCTACACTGACCCCATCAAACACTCCCAGGACAGGTACCGCACGGGGTTAGATACAGAGTAAAGCTCCCTCTACACTGTCCCCCATCAAACACTCCCAGGACAGGTACAGCATGGGGTTAGACACAGAGTAAAGCTCCCTCTACACTGTCCCCCATCAAACACTCCCAGGACAGGTACAGCACGGGGTTAGATACAGAGTAAAGCTCCCTCTACACTGTCCCCATCAAACACCCCCAGGACAGGGACAGCACGGGGTTAGATACAGAGTAAAGCTCCCTCTACACTGTCCCCATCAAACACTCCCAGGACAGGTACAGCACGGGGTTAGATACAGAGTAAAGCTCCCTCTACACTGTCCCCATCAAACACTCCCAGGACAGCTACCGCACGGGGTTAGATACAGAGTAAAGCTCCCTCTACACTGTCCCCATCAAACACTCCCAGGACAGCTACCGCACGGGGATAGATACAGAGTAAAGCTTCCTCTACACTGTCCCCCATCAAACACTCCCAGGACAGGCACAGGTTGAATTCCTATTCATTCATCTTCCTGACACTCTGGGGGTCTGGATTTGCCGTATTTTCTGAAATGATTCAATTTCCTGCAACTGTTGCATCTTTTATCTCATGCAAAGCAAGCTGTTTCGTTTGCCGGGTGCTGGCCCTTGCAGTTGGAGCAGGGCCACCCCCTGTACTGTGAATACTGTGGGTTCCTGCCTAAGATCTCTGTTTCTCTGATTGCTCCTTTAACCAGGATGTGGAGATGTCGGCGTTGGACTGGGGTGGGCACAGCAAGAAGTCTCACAACAGCAGGTTAAAGTCCAGCAGGTTTATTTGATAGCACGAGCTTTCGGAGCTCTCTGAAAGCTAGTGGCTTGGTGCTCCTTTAACACACAGACTTTGAGGGCTGTTCGTAACGTGAAGTCTTTCTCTTGCAGCAGCCTGCTTGTGGTCTGTATATTCCACAAATTACTCGATCCCTAATTAGAACATCAATGAAAGTTCCGAACGCGTGTTTCTTCATTAGTCGGGTGGTGTGTAAGATTATATTGTCTGATCCATTCTTTGGTTTGTGGAATTGAAGACATGTCTATCAAGGATTGGATTTCTCACCAGGAGACAAATGTTCTCAAACTGTCTCCGGATTATCTCTCGCTCGTCCTTTCCCTCCTCTGGCTGGGGAAACAAACAATCTCAATATTTTGATAGCCCCCGAGTCCCTGAGGTTGAACAGAGTACAAGCCTGTATATTTCCACTCCATCTGACGAAGGAGCAGCGCCCCGAAAGCTAATGGTATTTGCTACCAAATAAACCTGTTGGACTTTAACCTGGTGTTGTTAAAACTCTTATTGTGTTCACCCCAGTCCAACGCCGACATCTCCACATCTTTTCCTGCTTGTCAGAGAATACAGCCCCACAATAAATACGCCACTCCTTCCAGAACTGTTCAAAACTCTCCACTATATTTATATCAATGAAGACTGATCATTGTGGTGAAATCATTGTGCCATCTGGCCAATGTCTGACACTATTTCGAATGTTGTGGCTTCCTTAAATCATCAACAACAACTTCCAACTAGGGTAGTTTATTCCTGAGCTCAACAGCTATGTACAACACCTGTCCTCCGCTCGCAGGCCTGGGGTAACTCCCACACTCTTTAATTTGATTTACTATTGTCATATGTATTAGTTAACAGTGAAAAGTATTGTTTCTTGTGCGCTATGCAGACAAAGCATACCGTTCATAGAGAAGGAAAGGAGAGAGTGCAGAATGTAGTGTTACAGTCATAGCCAGGGTGTAGAGAAAGATCAACTTAATGCGAGGCAGGTCCATTCAAAAGTCTGACAGCAGCAGGGAAGAAGCTGTTCTTGAGTCGGTTGGTATGTGACCTCAGACTTTTATATCTTTTTTCCAAAGGAAGAAGGTGGAAGAGAGAATGTCCAGATGCGTGGGGTCCTTGATTATGCCGGCTGCTTTGCCGAGGTAGCGGGAAGTGTAGACAGAGTCAATGGATGGGGGATTGGTTTGAGTGATGAACTGGGCTTTGTTCACAACTCTTTGTAGTTTCTTGCGGTCTTGGGCAGAGCAGGAGCCCATACCAAGCTGTGATACAACCAGAGAGAATGTTTTCTCTGGTGCATCTGTAAAAGTTGGTGAGAGTCGTAGCTGACATATCAAATTTCCCTACTCTTCTGAGAAAGTAGAGGCGTTGGTGGGCTTTCTTAACTATAGTGTCGGCATGGGGGGGACCAGGACAGGTTGT
This sequence comes from Mustelus asterias, assembly GCF_964213995.1. NCBI lineage: Eukaryota > Metazoa > Chordata > Chondrichthyes > Carcharhiniformes > Triakidae > Mustelus > Mustelus asterias. Next base: position 52,096 of record NW_027591097.1, read on the forward strand.
CGGTGATCTGGACACCTAAACAACTTGAAGCTCTCGACTCTTTCTACTTCGTCCCCATTGATGAAGACAGAGGCATGTTCTCCATTACACTTCCTGAAGTCGATGACAATCTCCTTCGTTTTGTTGACATTGAGGGAGAGATTATTGTTGCCGCACTAGTTCCTGGGGATAACTCCCAAGCATTCCCAAGCTCTCACTTCCTCTACCTCGCTCAATATCCTCTCATTTACTGAGTATTCCCTGGCTCCGTCTGCCCTCCCAAATGCATTACCTCACACTTTTCCCGATTGAATTCCATTTACCACGAAGCTCTGAAGAAGGGTCATCTGGACTCGAGATGTTGGCTCTATTCTCTCCCCACAGATGCTGCCCAGACCTGCTGAGATTTTGCAGCATTTTCCGTTT